>NC_133664.1:48493927-48793927 GCF_037893015.1 Macrotis lagotis | reverse complement strand
TGCCAAGAAGTAGGATCCTTAGATCAAAGGTTGTAGATATTTTAGTCACTGAATTTTGTTCCAAAAGACTTTCTAGAGGGGTTGCTAGGTGGTGCAGTGGATAGAGCACCGGCCCTGGAGTCAGGAGTACCTGGGTTCAAATCCGGCCTCAGACACTTATAATTGCCTAGCTGTGTGGCCTTGGGCAAGTCACTTAACCCCATTTGCCTTGCAAAAAACTAAAAAAAAAAAAGACTTTCTGGAATGCTTGGATTAGCTCAAAAATTCACCAACATGTTGCCGTCCTGACACTATTTCTTTTGACATCTTTCCAATTTGCTGGTTGTGAGGTAAAACCATAGGGTTGCTTTGATTTGGATTTCTCTTATTATCAGTGATATAAATATAAAAAAATTAAAGTAACCTTTCATTTGGTTTTTGTATTTCTTTTGAGAGCTGTTTATATCATTTGACTACTTATTTATTGGGAATGGCTTTTTGATCTAATATATGTTTTAATTCCCTTTACGAAGTGTTCCAAAAGTCTTATTGCAGTTTGAAATTATTAAAGCTTGGCTATCTGCTCCCTTATTAGAGATTTTTCATGCAAAGATTGCTTTTTACTAGTAGGTGATTCTTTCTCATTAGAGTTGCCTTATTTCATTCATATAAAAACTTCTTGATCCCACAGAATTGAAATTATGCATTTTATCTTTTGTGATTACCTCTATCCTTTTTGTTGTTAAGAATTTTCCCTCATTCTATAAATGTAAAAAGAAATGTTCTCATTACATTCTTATGTTTAGATTGAGTATCTATTTTGAGCTTATGATATATCCATGACTGGTTCTTGCTTAGTTACTCTTTTCTACTAATCTACTTTTCTATTAAAAAAAAAAACAGTTGGTTCCAAATAGTTTGGGTGATATCTGTTCTATAATGTAATTTGAGGTTTAACTATTTAACTATTTACCTTTTCATTTCTCCCCTTTTTTTTAAAAATTCACTTCCCCCTTCACTGCCTACTTTCCAATGTTTTTTGGCTACCAGGGTGGCATTGAACTTGCGTTTGTGTTGCTTTTAATGGGAAACCAAATAAGTTTATTAGAATTATTAAGTATTGATTAAGAGTCAGCCTCTGAGTCAGAACCTGAAAATCATTTCTATGAAACAAAGTGTATGTATTTTAGTTGCATGACTTTGTGACCACTCATTTTAACAGCATAAAAACTTTTTCATTTATTTCTTTGTTCCAAATGGGCAAGATTGCTAGGAGGATTCATACTGGAAAGAAACCCTGTAAGTTCAATGAATTCTTCAACATTGAAGAATTTACATGGAAAAGATTCTCTGTGCATGTAACAAAAAATGTGAAACCCATTAGACACAGCTGTCTCTGATTGAACAGCAAATAATTCATATAAGGATTTTCATAATTAGGGATCCATCTCCATTGACCTCTAGAGAGGTGTTTTACATACACACACACACACACACACACACACACACACACACACACAGACACACACTGATGACTTATGACAGGGCTGTCCAAAATGCCTCCACAGTGTAATTTTATGCAGCCCCCCCCCATGGGTTCACTAAATAAAGGTGGGCTATTGCAGAACTTTCACTAAAATGGCAAATCAAAATATATTGGCTATTATTTCAATAAAACTTTTGTAAGTAAAGTTGGACAACCCTGACCAATGGTATCATTGGTTATTAGAAACTCATTTCAATTATATGAATCAACTGATCTATAGTAGTCATAGATAGTTGACTGGGATACAAAATTTAAAAGATTCGCCCATAGTCACTCAGCTAGTATGCATCAGAAGCCAGACTTGAATCTAGATCTTCTGTTCTTTAAAAAAAAGTACTACATTGGGGCGGCTAGGTGGCGCAGTGGATAGAGCACCAGCCCTAGAGTCAGGAGTACCTGAGTTCAAATCTGACCTCAGACACTTAATAATCACCTAGCTGTGTGGCCTTGAGCAAGCCACTTAACCTTATTGCCTTGCAAAAACTAAAAAAAAAAGTACTGCATTGACTTTTCTGTTAATTGAATTAATTTTTTTCAACAAGGGTATGAGCATCATTTTTAATATTATAAAGATGTATTGATGAAAAAGGCAAAAAACAAACTAAAAGAACAAACTACCCCTGCTGCAGAACTAAATGGTTAATTCTATTTCCCTTCAAAGCTATGGCATTATTTTTTCCAAGTAAGAACACACACACACACACACACACACACACACATATATAAAGAGTACATTATGGTATTTATGAACATAACTGAGTAAAGGCCAGTTATGTTAAGATCAGCTGTAAACTATTAATGGTACAAATTCATACTCAGTACTTTCTTAAAATTCTGTTATTTTTCTAGCAGAATTCCACAAGCCACATCAGTACACTAATGTACAGAATTTTCTATAATTGATAGTACCTTTTTTTTTCCTTAGGAAGAAAAATCAATGCAGTGTTATTAAAATTTAGCTAATGTTCTTTTTTTGGTGACCTCATCCATTTTCACTTGAATAGACTGTTAGTTTATTTTACTAAATGCTCAGCAATAGACAAAATAAGTTTTGCCTGAAAATGTCAAGTATGACAGTGGAAAAAAAAAAGCAGTGGAAACAATTATATTGCTAATCTGCTTATTTGTCCAAAACTATAGTACCTTGGAAATTAAAGTTAATTGATTCTAGTGTCAAGAAAGAAGCTTTCTTTTACTGTTCTACTTTTCAGAATTGTTTTATTCTTGTTTACAAGGACTGAGTCTTATTCATTTCTTGAATTTGATTCATTACCAATAACAAGAAAAAATGTGTATAATTTAAAACTGTTCTTCATGGTTTTGGAGCTTTGTTGTAAAACTAGATGAATCTCAACAGGTGAAACCTAGTGGAGAGATAGGATAAGAGGAGAGGCTGAAGATACACTATTTAAAACTTGTTTTAGAGGGGGGCTTTTCAAAAATGAACTAGGAAAATCACAAAGGCAGAAAGAACCGAGCAGATAAAAGGAGCCTATTAAAAAGAAGGCATCTTGGAACCACTGAAGAAGTCTGGATTTGGAGTCAGAGGGCCTGGCCTAACAGGGCAACTGAGCTACAGCTACTCAGGTGACCATGGACAAGGAATTAAATCCTTCTAGGTTTTCATTTGTTCTTTTGTACAATTAGGGGATTGAATCAGATGATCCACCTAGCTGTAGATCTTTCATCTCATACAAAAAGCAGAACCCGGTCCAGTAAGGATGGAGTTAATTACAATGAGGGTTCCTGTATATGTTAACAATCCCAGTGAAACTGAAAGTTGGATGGTAGCAAATACAAAGCAGGAAGTGAAAAAGGAATTTGATAACATATTCAAATAATTTGAAGATGATAGTCACAGGTAAAAAGAGTATTTTATTCCATGAAGCAAACCCACTTTTTTTTTAAGTTAATGAACTAGAACTAAGCTCTAAGTTTTATGGAGTAAAGCAAAATATTCTTTTTTGTTAGACTTTATCTGCATTTCAGTAGAATGACATGTAATTCCATTTTATCTCAAAATGTACAATCTATGAAAAATTCAAATTTATTTTCTTGCCATAGAGCATCAGCTGGAAAGAATTTCCTTGTTTGACTTTATAATATAGTTACACTTAAATTCAAGTTTTCTCACCATTAAAGTATCTTATAAAAAGTTAGTCTATTTAAACTTATTTAATTTCATTTAACCCTGGATTTTATATTTTATTGAAGTGGAAAAAACATTGTACTTAAGAGACAGAAGACCTGAGTTGAATTTTAGATTTGCTTCTTATTAACTACATGACCTTTCCAAGAGGTTGGCTTTCTTATCCAAAATAAGGAGATTATATTTGTACTATCTATTTCATGGGGTATACAATTAAAACCATCACTTTTAACTCACAGTTTAGCATTGTACAGGTCATTTCACTTCTAAATTTGTAAAATGGACTAAGTGTTGGACTTAAAGGGCCCTTCAAACTCTGAAAGTCTGTAATTCTATGATGTACTACAATCATTGTTAAATGCAGAGAACACTGAGATAAGTTTCTTGAATTGTTGTTCAAAATTTTATTTGATTTTATGACCTATCTGATCAGAGGTTCTCCAGCCTTCATCTGAAGACCTCTAGGGAAAGGGAGCCCACAACTAAACAGGCCTGGCCTACATAACTACTTAGGGGCAGGGAAAATTAGTAGGAAGTTTTTCCTCAGAGCTGTCCTAAGTTTTCTTCCTTGTAACCTCTCCCCGTAGTTACTCAATTTCCCTCTGAGATTATTATCTTAATATAGCCTGCTTGTACATAGGTGATTGTATGTTGTCTCTCTCCTTGAGAGCAATATCACTTAACTCTGAACCTGAGTTGTGCCACCTTCGGGGGCAGTCTAATACAGTGGACAGGTGCTGGACTTGGACATCCTGGGGGGACACCTCAATTCTAACCTCACCTATGATGCTTGTGACCATTGACAAATCACTTCACCATTTTTTACCTTACTCTATTGCATAAATGGGGGATGATACAACTTGTAGGACCATTTCATAGGTTTGCTAGGGAACCTGAATGAGGTTAATGGATTATAGATTTTAAATCCCTTTGTAAATGTTGGTTATTGCCATTATTATGATTTCTCCACAGTCTCATTCACAGGGATCTTGAAGCATATGATAAATAGGTGAGAACTCTGAGCTCTTTGGAAAAAGACAACATCCAAGTTGTAGTTAATATTTACTTTCCTTAGACACTAGAGGTTTTTTTCCTCCCCTTTTGGTTATTACCACAAAATTCAGCTTCTGTGAAAAAACTTAAAATCAACCAGTATTCCTGACACACCAGCTATGTCCTGGCCCAGGGCTAATTTCTGTAAATATAAAGAAAAGCAAAACAGCCCCTGCCCTCCAGAAGCTCACTTTCTAATGAGAGAGTAACAATTGCCTAGTACAAACAAGATATATTCAAGATAATAATCTCAGAGCCAAAACACTAGCATTAAGAGAACCAAGAAGTAGTTCTTGCAGAAGAAGCCAGGGAAAGCCAGGAGGTGGAGGTGAAGGAGAATCTTCCAGGTGTGGTGGTCAGCCAATCACAGAGAACAGAATCCAGAGATGAAATATCTTGTCTGAGGAACTGCAAGGAATCTATTGTTACTGGATTAAAGAATAACTTGAAGGAAAAAAGTATAAAAAGATTGGAAAGTAGGAAGGGACCAGGTTATGAAGGACTTTAGAGTTGAAACAGGATTTTATGTTTGTTTTTTATTAAAGATTTTATTTATTTTGAGTTTTACAAATTTCCCCCCAATCTTACTTCCCTCCCCACCCCCACCCCCCAGAAAGCAATTTGTCTTTACATTGTTTCCGTGTTGTACATTGATCCAAATTGAGTGTGATGAGAGAGAAATCATAGGATTTTATGTTTGACCTGGAGGTAATTAGGAAATTCTGGAAGACATGATCAGAATTTCACTTTAGAAAGATCTCTTTGACAGTTAAGTGGAAGCCTTTCTGGAGTGTGGATTGAGACGAGGCAAAGAGACCAGCCATGAGTTGATAAAGACCAAGATCCAACATGGTGGCAGTGTCAGAAGAAAGAAGAGAGTTTATAGAGATGTTGTAAAGGTAAAAAATATGGGAAAGTGAAAGAGGGAAAAAATAAAGGATGACACCTAGGTTGTGAGCCTAGGTAATGGAAGATGATGGAATCTCAATAGTGATTAGAGGAATTGGGATAAGGGTACCATTTGGGAGAAAAGATACAGGGTATGATTTTTAACCTGTTGAGTTTAAGATGTCTCCCTGGATCCTGTGACTCCCTCATTTACCTGTTTGTTTTTCATATTTAAACATTTCCCTAGATTTCTGGGGTTTTTTTTCCCTAAAGGATCCTTTATTATTTATATTTTGAGATCTACAATAGGCAGTTAGACATATAAGACTGGAACTTAGCAGAGATTATGTTGGATAAATAGATCTGAGTATCATATGCATGGACTCGATAATTGATTTCATAGAGCTGATTTTATCACCAAGGAAAATAGTATAGAAGGAGAAGAGATGAGGACCTAGGACAGAGCCTTGAGGGACACCTATCTTTGGCAAACATAACCTGGATGAGGAGCAAGCAAAGGAGACTGAGGAACAGTCATACAGGTAGCAGAACCAGGAGAGAGAAATGTCTTGAAAACCTGGAAAGGGGGCGGCTAGGTGGCATAGTGGATAAAGCACCGGCCCTAGAGTCAGAAGTACCTGAGTTCAAATCTGGCCTTAGACACTTAATAATTATTCAGCTGTGTGGCCTTGGGTAAGCCACTTAACCCCATTGCCTTGCAAAAACCTAAAAAGAAAAAACCTGGAGAGAAGAGAGTTTGAAGAAGAGAATAATCAGCAGTGTCAGAGGCCTCCAAGGTCAAGGAGAATAAGGATGGTGAAAAAGGCAGTTGTGAGATCCCTGGTAACTCTGAGAGAGAGCAGTTTCAGGTAAATGATGAGATCAGAAGCCAGTCCTAAGAGCCTTAAGAAGAATATAGAGCGGGGTGGCTAAGTGGCACAGTGGATAGAGCACTGGCCCTGGAGTCAGGAGTACCTGGGTTCAAATCCGGCCTCAGACACTTAATAATTACCTAGCTGTGTGGCCTTGGGCAAGCCACTTAACCCCATTTGCCTTGCAAAAAAAAAAAAAGAGGAATATAGAGTATCTCAGCTTTTGGAAACAATAAATTCTTGACAAAACAAGTTCTGTATTACAGATTTTGCCAAGGAATTTTAATATCACAAACGATAACAATGAATGGGACGATAGATTCTGTATTGAGTAGCATTATGTAGTAAGTTACAGCCACCTTGTCAAGAACTTTAATTTCAATTGCTGTCCCATCAGTGTGTTGTTTATTTAGATCAGCATTATCATCGATTACATATAAAGGAAAAGAGGGTCAGCAAGTGAATTATATTCCATTTCACTATATCAAGTTTCCCAGATTCTTTTTATCATTTAGTCTGACTTGCTTAGAACAGATGTTAATGAATCCAATTTTGTGAATTTGAGCCTACTGTGCCCACCTTACACTTAAAATATTATAGTTAACTTCTTTAAACAAATATGTAACTCCAAAGTATTTCTCCAACATGTTTTAATTGTTTAATACAACATATTAGAAAACAACTTGTATCCTCACTGCTCAATAGGTCATTTGTTTTGCAAATAACAATGGGCCTATGCACATTTTTAACAATATTTAACAGTATTAGGAACATTAAAATTACTTTTTAGCTAAAAATTTTAGTTTTTTAGTTTTAGCTAAAAATCCCATTTTTTACAAAAATCCTTTCCTAGCTTTCCCCTCAATACCAGTACCTTCTCTCTGAAACTATTTCTGATTTACCCAGTATATACCTTAAATATAGTTGTTTTCATGCTGTCCCCCCCCATTAGACTGTGAACTCCTAAATAACAGAGAATATTTTTTGCCATCTTTGTATCACAGTGTTTAGCAGAATGCCTGAAAAATAGGAAATTTTAAAAAATGCTGTTATTTCTTATTTTATGGTATCCCTTTCCTACTTTGGTGTTTCAGTGATAGGGGTTTCCAAAATAAAACAAAAATCAGGATTCAAAATCTTGCTCAAGAATAATGTCTGTATTCTATCCCTGCAAAAGATTTTGGTTTTATAAATAGACTTGTCATTGTACAATAGAAATTAGCAGTATTCTAGCAATAACTTTGCCTAGATTTAAAGGGATACTTTTAATTGTAATAGGAAACTCCACTGTTTAGCCATGAATTTTACAGATTTCATTATAATAAATGGCAGAGTATACAAATAGATCTTTTAAAGTAAAATATTTTGTTGTTTATCAAATTACATTTCTGTATTTGATTTATCCAAGAATGGACTTGGCAACAAACGTGTAAATGAATCTCTAATCATTGACTTCAGAATCGTAGGGGAATGTTCACTTCCCATTTGAAACAGGAGATGAGAGATTTTTATAATGAAGTTTTAAAAGAATGAAAATAAAGTAATTTAAGATGTGTGCTACATTGCAAACTTTTACAAATTATAGTAAATTATTAAGGCTAGGCATCTAGAATGGATTGAGTGACACTTGGAAAGGAATAGGTCAGGAACAATACCTGTTAGCACTCATGAGTTTGGAAGGAAAGTGGAATGGGACTTAAGTATAATAATGTCCTATGTTCAAATAAGGAGACTTTAACTATGAATCCAGGCTACCTATTCTCCACAAGTATTGGCTGGTATATAAACCCATTAAAACAAATCTATATTTTGTTAAGTACTCCACAGCTGCAAAAGACCACAGGGCAGGAGATAAGGGTGTGCAGTGCTGTTTGGAGATAAAATTGTTGAAGTTAAGCCAGAGTAGGTCTTTTCCACTAAGCAAGAGAGAAGACACAGAAACTGTTAAAAATGACTCATGAGTTTCTAAGATAACCCCTAACTTTAAAGATATTCTGTCAATACCTGTGTGCTTTTTTTATCTAGCTTGTTCATCACTGACTTTTTCAAAATGTGTCTGGAGTTTCCCTAGATTTGAAGGAATTGTTTTTTATTTATTTTTAATTATTTTTATTCTGAACATTAAATAAAACGAGTATTTACATATACAGAGAACGGAAAAAGAAGATTGTAAATGAAAAAAATAAATCTTTTTTGTGTACTGTTCCCCCACACTCTTCCAAATTGGAAAAAAAAGGCAGGGGAACAAAATTAGATAACAATTATGCAGAGTCAGACAATATATATTTCTGCATTTGCCACATACTATACTTTGAATCCAGACTTTGTCTGTGAATGGATGCTATTTATCATTAGTCCTTTGGGATCATGACTGATAATTGAACACAGTTCTCAAGTCTATTGGGGTTTTTTTTCTTTTAAAGTGTTGTTACTGTTAAAAATTATTCTTGGTGTTTTACTAATTTTATCCCATTTGAGCTCATACAGGTTTACTTTCCTGGGTTTCTCTGAAAGCATCTCTTTCATTGTTCCTTATGCAGTTATATTCCAGTATGTTCATATACCCCAACTTATTTAGGCATTTCCTAGTTGAAAGGCATTAGTCAGTAAACATTTATTATGTGCCTACTATGCATTAAGGGCTAAGGATACTAGACAGTCCCAGTTCACATTAATAGGGAAGACATAGACAATCAGCTATATACAGGATAAACTCAAAATAATTAACAAAGAAAAGGCACTCAAATTAAAGAAAAATAGGAAAAATTTCTTGTAAAAGGTGAGATTTTAGCTGAGACCTGAAAGAAGCCAGAAGGCACAGATGAGGAAGGAGAGCATTATAGGCTGGGGGGGTGGGGGGGGGGATGGCAGGATGGCCAGTGAAAAATCCTGTTAGCATCCAGTTTTTCACCATATCAAAAGAGCTTCTATAGAAACATTCTGGTGCATATATGTTGTTTTTCCTCTCTCTCTCTCTCTAATCTTATTGTATTGATTTAGTAGTATTGTTATTGAATCAAAGGGAATAAATATGCAGAGTTTAGTGACTTTGGGGGCATAATTTGAACTTGCTCTTTAAAAGTCTGATGCAATGCACAGCTCCTATTTTCCCAAAACAACAATTGCTATTTTCTGTTTTTACCATCTTTGCCAGTCTGATCATTGTGATATTTCAGAGCTGTTTAATTTACTTTTTTTTAGCTATTAATAATTTGGGTGGGACATTTTTTCATGTGCACTTTGATTCCTTGAATTTCTTCCTTTGAGAATAGCCTGTAAATATCATTTAACTATTTATCTATTGAGGAATGGCTCTTGTTCTTAAATGTGTGTGTGTGTGTGTGTGTGTGTGTGTGTGTATTAATCAATTCCTTACGTATCTTGGATGTCAAATTTTGTAATAGGAAACTTACAAAAAAATTACAAAAGAAGCTTGCTAACAGATTTTTTAGGTAATAATAATAATAGATAACATATAGCGTTTAAAGATTTGCATATCAGTTTACTTATATTATTCCATTTGATCTTTGAAATAATCCTATAAAGAAGGTGCTAATATTTTTCAAATTTTTCAGATGAGGAAACATATAGAGATTAAGTGCCCAAAGCTAGTATGTGAGGCAGCATCTGAACTTGGCTCTTTCTTGAATCAAAAACCAGTATCTTATCCTAACAGGATAGTTTCTTGACATCATATGTATAACAGTTATTGGTTCCTTGCCTCCTCAATGGGTAGGGGAGAGGTGGAAGGGATGGAATTTGTAACTGAAAATAAACATTTTTTTAATGAAAATAAAATTTAAAATCACTTAAAATGCTTTTCTGAATTCTCTTCTAATGCCACACATACCTAAGTTTCTGTCATTGAAATTCTAGTCATACCATTGTTTTCATTCTACTCTTTAGCCGTGTCTAAAATTTAAATTTCTTCTCTTATATTCTGATATCTTCCAGCCATTCCTCACATTTAACTATGACCTTTCAATTTTCTTTAATTCTATATTATTTTTTCTTTTCTTTAAATGTGAAACATCCACCTACCTACAAGATTCTCTGAAGGCTTATTGGTATAAAGTTCTTTAGATTCCACCTTCACCTTGGAGGAAATCAGGTAATGAGGGTTACTAGCAAGCAACTGAAAAGCACTTTGAAGTTTATATTTGATCCTCACCACAATCCTGTGAAGTAGGAAGTATAAATATTACCTCCATTTGTTTCAAGTGTAAGATCATGAAGCCGTCAAAAACTCATGGGGGATGACTGTGCAGTCGAACCAGTAGTCCCTTTAGTTGGGGCTACCACCCAACCTGTCACTGTGCATGGATCATACATTCATTTGTTATCAGTTGTTCCCCTCCCCCTCATGTACCAGCATCATCTTTCATTTGAGTACAATGGATAGCAGCAATACTAGATACAATCATTTTAGAGATTATTCAGCCTTCTTTAAACTCTTCTGTGCTTTAAAGAACAAAAAGGTTCCTGAAGGCAACCTCCTACCTTGCAGAGCCTTTAAAGGTCTAAAGTACAAGGAATTATTCCCTTATAGCAGTTGTTTCCTATAAAGTGCAGCTTGCTTCTTACTCTCCACAAACCAAAATATTCTGGGCCTGAAAGGACTTTTCCTAAGTAAAGAAAATGCATGTGCATATTGTATACTTTTAATACTTCATTTCAATGATCTTTCATTGGTAGAATTTATTTTTTAATCAGCATTAGATCAGGTGCACAGTGATATACTACTGAACCCTAGTCTGCCCTCAATAAACCCACATCTCAGATAAAATTGACATACCATTTCCTTCTCCATCTGTTGTTAGCCTCACACCTTCAGCCTTTACTGTCTGTCACCTTTGTTTCCATATCTTCAATATCTTCTGTCACCAGTCTGAATTGAGGCCTTTCAGACTCTGCTACTTTTTCTGCCACCTGTTTCCTCTTTAGCAACTATCGGATTACCACCATAACCTCTACTAAACCCTGCATCATCACCTTCACTGTTTTATCAGTTGGTACTACTAAGCCATCAGTGAGAAGATTAGCATTTATTTTCTTAACTGACCTGTAAGTCTTCTTCATCCCTAGGTTGCCTGACTTCCACATATTATGCATTTTTACTTATGATACTGATAAGAAGTACTATATAATGGTAGTGCAATTGAGCCAGCCCAAATAATATTTCATTTGTGGCTTATTTATAGACAAATTAATCTCATCAATTCTTTTTTTCTCTTTTATTTAAGATTTTATTTGAGTTTTACAATTTTTCCCCCAATCTTACTCTCCCCCCCCAATAGAAAGCAATATGTCAGTCTTTACTTTGTTTCCATGTTCTACATTGATTCAAATTGAGTGTGATGAAAGGGAAATCATATCCTTAAGGAAGAAACAAAAAGTATAAGAGATAACAAGATCAGACAATAAGATTTTTTTTTCCCTAAATTTAAGGGAATAGTCCTTGAACTTTGTTCAAACTCCACGGCTCTTTATCTGGATACAGATGGTATTCTCCATCGCAGACAGCCCCAAATTGTCCCTGATTATTGCAATGATGGAATGAGCAAGTCCATCAAGGTTGATCATCACCCCCATGTTGCTGTTAGGGTGTACAGTGTTTTTCTGGTTCTACTCATCTCACTCAGCATCAGTTCGTGCAAATCCCTCCAGGCTTTCCTGAATTCCTCTCCCTACTGGTTTCTAATAGAACAATAGTGTTCCATGACATACGTATACCACAGTTTGCTAAGCCATTCCCCAAATGAAGGACATTTACTTAATTTCCAATTCTTTGCCACCACAAACAGGGCTGCTATGAATATTTTTGTACAAGTGATGTTTTTACCCTTTTTTTCCTCATCTCTTCAGGGTATAGACCCAGTAGTGGTATTGCTGGGTCAAAGGGTATGCTCATTTTTGTTGCCCTTTGGGCATAGTTCCAAATTTCTCTCTAGAAAGGTTTGGATGAGTTCACAGCTCCACCAACAGTATAATAGTGTCCCAGATTTCCCACACCCCTTCCAACAATGATTGTTATATCCTTTCTGGTCATATTGTCCAGTCTGAGAGGTGTGAGATGGTACCTCAGAGAAGCTTTAATTTGCATTTCTCTAATAATTAATGATTTAGAGCAATTTTTCATATGGCTATGGATTGCTTTGGTCTCATCTGTAAATTGCCTTTGCATATCCTTTGACCATTTGTCAATTGGGGAATGGCTTTTTTTTTAAATATGACTCAGTTCTCTGTATATTTTAGAAATGAGTCCTTTGTCAGAATCATTAGTTGTAAAGATTGTTTCCCAATTTACTACATTTCTTTTGACCAAGATCAATTCTTTATCTACTAGACTATACAGCCTCCCAGACAACTATAATGGACCACAAAAGAATATCTAAATTTCCCATTTCAGAGTAATTCAGAAGTCTGTTTGGTATACTGTCTGGGTTATTGGTACTAAGAAATATTATTGTTCAGACTTCAAGTTGTGATTAAATTACAATCCTGTTCCATTTTCTGGCATAGAAGATTCTGGACAAAGGCTGGTAATACAGTGTAGTATGGAGGTAGCTCTGAGTTCTGAAGACTCTGCTTTTGTTGCTGTTCAGTCATGTTTGATTCTTTGTGACCTCATGGAACCCAGCTCTCCAGGCCTTCTGTCCTCCTCTGTCTCTCAGAGTCAGTCCAAGTTCATATTCATCATTTCCATGACACTGTCTAGCCATCTCCTCCTCTGCTGTCCCCTTTTTCCTTTTGCCTTCAATCTTTCCCGGCATCAAGGTCTTTTCCAAGGAATCCTATCTTAATATACAGCCATAGCATTTTAAGCTTCAGCCCCATTGAATAGGCTGACTGATTTGACTGATTTGTTCTCATTGCTTTCCAGGGACTCACAGAAATTTTCTGCAACACCATAATTCAAAAGTGTCAGTTCTGTAGCTTTCAGCTTTCCTCATAATCCCAATGATTACAACCATACTTTGCTATTGGAACAATCATAGCTTTGACTATACAAACCTTTGTTGGCAAAGTGATGCCTTTGTTTTTTAATATGCTGTCCAGATTTCTGAAAACTTTTCTTCCAAGGAACAAGTCTTGACTGCAGTCACCATCTGTACCAATAATATAAAATCCAATACTGTTTTAATCTCTCTTTTGTGTTTTCTTGCCACCTCTTCTTAATCTCTTGTGCTTCTGCTAAGTCCAAAGATGGCTAATAGGACATAATCTCTAGCAAAAGTTAACTGGTGAAAAAGCTTCAAGTGTGATTCCAGCTCTAGATTACCTTTATTTCCCAAAGACTAGCTGTCTAGTTTGTGATAAATGTTTTGGACAAGGCAGCCCATGAAACAATTTAGGGAGTGAGGGATATGAACAGAAAGAACTATTTCCTATAGTAGTTGTTTAATTGATGAAAAAAAGTTGCCATAACTGGTAGATTAAAGATTCTAGAAATAGTGTAAGCCAGGAGATGGTTGACTTCCTTTACAAATGGAGAGATGTGACTGCCAAGACAAATGCCAATTCAATACATAGACTTTTTGTAAAATCTTACAGAAAAGGATGGTCAAAGATTTTGGGGGTTATTGCCTCATAAAGCAACAAGAAACAGTGAAAGAAAAGTAAGTTTACAGAAAGCTTGGTGAGTCAACTATTAGAAACTAATTCAGAAGTATTTAAAAATGGCCTGGAAGGGAGAACATTAAATAGACTAAAATGGAAAAGATAAATAAAAACTTTGATAAGGTATTTTTCCTCATCAGTGATGATGACATCATATATGTACTCAGTATCACATTCTTTTTCTTAGGAAGTTTTGCTTAAGAAAATAGAATCAATATATCTAAAAGGGAAGATAGTAGTGGTGAAGGAAAACATTTAGGCTTTCTTGAGTAGGAATTGACTTAGATAAGATTGAATTAAAAGAATTCTCTTTAGTTCCCTGGTTATAAAGAAGTTCATGGTGAATGACCCTGCTGCAGCACTTCAAAAATGAAGAATTACGGAAGAAAAACACTATAAAGAATCTCAGTCAGTCAATATTATAAGCAAACTAGGAGATCAAGGAAAAGTTTACCTATCAGATCAATGGAAAGGGAAGTAAGTTTGTGACCAAGGAAGAGATGGAGAACATCATTATAAACAAACTAGGAAAATTTTGATTACACTAAATTCAAAAGCTTTTGCACAGACAAAACCATTGTAAACAAGATGAAAAGAAATGTAAATTGGGAAACAATTTTTACAACTAGTATTTCTGACAAAGGACACATTTCAAAAATATATAGAGAACTGAGTCAAATTTATTAAAAAAACCAATCCATTCCCCAATTGACAAATGGTCAAAGGATATGTGGGGTGCGGGTTGGGGCCTAGGTGGCGCAGTGGATGGAGCACTGGCCCTAGAGTCAGGAGTACCTGAGTTCAAATCAGTCCTCAGACACTTAATAATTACCTAGCTGTTTGGCTTTGGGCAAGCTATTTGCCTTGCAAAAACCTAAAAAAAAATTTTAAAAAAAAGGACATGCAGGGGCAATTTACAGATGAGGAAATCAGAGCAATCCATAGTCATATGAAAAATTGCTGTAAATCATTACTTATTAGAGAAATGCAAATTAAAGTTGCTCTGAGGCACCACCTCATACCTCTCAGATTGGCCAATATGACCAGAAAGGACAGTGATCAATGTTGGAAGGGATATGGGAAATCTGAGACTCTAATACATTGTTGGTGGAGCTGTGAGGCATGCTCAGGATGAACTTACAACAAACATTTATGAACAAGCAGCCTAGTGGCACAGTGGGTAAAGTGCTGACCCTAGAGTCAGGAGGACCTGAGTTCAAATTCAGCCTCAGATACTTCCTAGTTGTGTGACCTTGGGCAAGTTGCTTATCCTTGATTGCACCACATTCAGGGCCCTCTCCATCCTAATCCAGTCACTGGACCCAGATACTTCTGGAGGAGAAAGTGAGGCTGGTGATTTAGCACAGCACCCCCTCACTCAAATCCAATTCAAATACTTGTCATGGCATCACCTCATCATCATCATTAATTGCATCCTATATGCTTTTCACTGATTGGGCGAAAGTTCTTTCCTCTGATTGTAGAGTTGGGAAATTGGATGAAGAGATTCTGTGCCTTTAGGATCAGCGGATAAGGATAGGGATAGTCTTGTACTAAAACTCACACTGTGCTATCTCTTTAATTCAGTTTAATTTGATTTGGTTCAACATGCATCACTGAGCCAGGCACTGTGCTAGCTGAGGAGATCTAAAGATAGAAATGACCCAGTCCCTCCCTGTGCTTCAAGGTGGCTTTACTCAACCCACATTTGACCAGAAATAAAATGGGTACACAGATGGGCAAACACAGACGGTATTAAGGATAAACACAAGGTAATTTTTGGAAGGAAGGAGGAACATGAATAACAGGGAGGATTGGGAGAGGCTTCTTTTTGGTAGGGGCCCCTGGGGCCTCCACAGAGCTTGGACTCTTAAAAAGAACAGTTGAGTGAGGGAGAGATTTCTGGGTACTGGCAGACACAAATTGTCTCTTAGGTAGAAAGCAGGAAGGAGCCCAGTTTGTCTGGAATAGAAAGAGTGTAAGGGGGAGTAGTGTTGGGGTTGTGAGGAGAAAGCTTTTGTTCATGTGAACTGTGATGGGTGTTCAGCCCAAAAGATGTAGTAAATGACTGCTTTATAAATGTGAATTTTGAATTGGGCAAAATAAATGGATAACAGATTATTAAAAGTTTCCATCATTTAGATTATTTTAATTGTTCTGGTTAGTTTAGAGGCAGAAACTGTGAATGAACTTTGATAGACAGGTGGGTCTGGACAGATATCCTCCAAGTGCCAATCTTGTAACTATTTCTGGCATTGCATATGTTAGCATTTTTATAATTGACTCCTACATGACAAACACAGATGTCAGCAGTCTGGAATATTAGTAGCTATTTGAACAAATGAAAATGTTTTCATATGGTCACGTTAACTTAAAGAGCATTATTTCAACATAAAATATTTACTAATTTAATATAATTTGTTTTTACTTAGTTCTTCTAGCTTATAATTTTTCAAATAAAAAGCCCTAAGAAAATCAAATGATGAAACTTAATATTATTTACATATGTGTTAAATTTCCCTTATACCCTTCAAGAAGGAACCTAGATTTTATCAAATCTTTGACTTTCCACTATTAGAACTGTGGTTTTGAGTATAGTTGGCACAATTATCAGAGAAGTAAAATTGTTGCCATTTTTCTGAATCCGTGGGATTTCTGGTTTTTATTTTGACAAGCCATCATTTGTGGCTTCTTTTAAGGACTAAGGAATCTTTTTGCTTGTTTTTTAACTCATGATCAAAATTTACTTTTTTTTTCAAAATTTACTTTTTAACATTGAGCAGTGCTTTTCAAATATCTTGCAGTTAAACAATTTTTCTTTATTGTATAATCTGATATAACTTCCTTGAGGAACCTTTTTGGAGGCCACAGTGCTGTCAGTGGAACAAATATTAGATTTTGAATCAGAAGACTAGAAGTATCTATATGACTTTGAACACATTATTTAATCTTTCTGGGTTCAGATGGTTGGACTAGATGACCTCTAAGGTTATTTCTAGCTCCAGATCTTAGGATTATATGATCTAATGATTTTTCTTTTTGATTCTGTGGAAGACTTTAAAACTACTGCTCACTTCTGACTAATTTTCCAAGAAAGATAAATTTACACTGATTTAAAACATTTAACTGTGTAGATAATTGGACATTTTTGAGCAGCATGTTTCTTAAATATGTTTCATAATTTCTCACAGGAAACCCAAAGTAAATGAAGACTACCTGTTGTCTGGGATTGATATGCACTTCAGTTGACAACCATTAGAGCCTGTCCATCAGTTCATATATTTTAGACACTGCAAATTGAAACTGAAATCAGTCCACAATCAAACAGTAGAAATAGATTAGGATGAATGGCCTTTGGGAAATTGAATGGTATTTATTGATCCACAATCTTTCAGAGTTAAAGGTTCATCTTTTTAATTCTAATATTTCTTCAATGTTGAAGCATGACTTGAGGTCATAGAATACCATAGTCACTCAAGAATTAAAATCTAGGATCGCCAAATGGTAGTGGAGAAGCACACATGGGCCTTCTTAAAAATGCTAAATTGAGGAATTGCACAGAAGTGCTATAATTGCTGTCAGAGAAAAGGGTATGAAAGAAGAAAAGGACTGATCATATAGAATGAGAGAACAGATGGAAAGTCTGTCTGTACTCATTTGGTTTCTATTCAGTGTGAAAAAATTTAAACAAAGTCCTGCAGTGTATTAGATGGGACTCCCCCCACCCCCCAGGGTGAATTTAGACAGGATAGGCATAGGTTACTTTCTGCTTTATTGATGAGAGTATCCACATTATTAAGAATACATTTATATAAGTAATAAAGCATTTAAGTTTTATCCTAAAATAATTTCTTAATTTTCCTTTGTATTAAGAGACTTAATTTATATTATCTCTTTTGCCTTGATACCATAGGAGCTTCCTCCACAATGGATAATGCAGAATATTCACACCTCCTGTATAGGAACACTTGACATTGTATGGATGCTCAAAGAGCACAGAGTGTGTTCATCCCTTGTTCTTACCACATGACTGGCCCACTACTTTTTCTGTCACAAATCTTACTACATACATCCTTTCTGATTGTTCTCCAATAATATGTTATAGTACTCCATATATGTTTATTCATTGCTTTTGGAACTGCCCATAACTATTTTGGAGTCTGCGGTAGTTACATAATGCAAAACTATATATGGCTAGATTAGTAATAATGTTTAAAAATAGAAGTCTTTTTTTTTCAGAGAGAGGCTTAGGACCATTTAAAAATATTATCTAGTTTCCCCAAAGCATTTTAGCCCAAGATCTGAATTTAAATCCTGCTTCAGATATTTATTAGCAATGTGACAAGACATTTAAATCCATTTCCTTTTCTGTGAAATGAGGATAATCATAGCAGTGCACTTTCAAGGTGGCTATAAAGATCAAAATAGAAATTGTAAGGTGTTCTGCAAACCCATGCTTCACTTCATTTCCTGGCTAACTCACTAGCTCCCTGATGTACCCAGAAGACTAGCAACCAAGACCTGGCCAACATAATGCTTCTAAAAGGAGAGTTTATAAGCTATCCTTATATCGTACTGATAACTTCCTTTTGCCTTCTAGATTAATTTATAGTGAGAATGTTAAATGATAGTAGGTTCCTTCCATTCCATTCATTGATTGTTGAACAAAGGTCTCAGAATCTTGAGTTCATCTTTGAAGCTTGACTCTGCCTTGCTCTACAGTGTCCAGCCATTTGTTCAGTCATGCCAGTTCTGTACAAAATCTTTCTTAGCAATCTCCTTTCTATGTTGGTTGCCACCATCCAGGTTTAGGCCCTCAATCTCTATCCTGGAGGATTCAGGAGCCTTCCCCCTTGGTCTTGCTCTCCCAGGTTTTTCTCCTCTCTAATCCATCATCTCCATAGACATCAGGGATTTTCTTAAAATATAGGTCTGATTATTATCATTCCTTTGTTCAAAAACCTCTTCATTAAAATCAAGTAAATGTCCTTCAGTTGGGAAATGGCTTAGCAAACTGTGGTATATGTATGTCATGGAACACTATTGTTCTATTAGAAACCAGGAGGGATGGGAATTCAGGGAAGCCTGGAGGGATTTGCATGAACTGATGCTGAGTGAGATGAGCAGAACCAGAAAAATACTGTACACCCTAACAGCAATATGAGGGTGATGTTCAAGTTTGATGGACTTGCTCATTCCATCACTGCAACAATCAGGGACAATTTGGGGCTGTCTGCAATGGAGAATACCATCTGTATCCAGATAAAGAACTGTGGAGTGTGAACAAAGACCAAGGACTATCACCTTTAATTTAGGGGGAAAAAAACCTAATATTTTATTGTCTGATCTTGCTATCTCTTATATTTTATGTTTCTTCCTTAAGGATATGATCTCTCTCTCATCACATTCAATTTGGATCATTGTATACCATGGAAACAATGTAAGGACTAGCAAATGCCTTCTGTGGGGGTTGGAGGGAGGGAAGTCGGATCAGGGGAAAAATTGTAAAACTCAAGATAAAATCTTAAAAAAAAAAACCCTCCAGTACGTCTACTCTCCAATACAGATTCTTCAGTTAGATATTTAAAATCATGCATTTCAATGCTCCATCGCTCATTTCCAGGCTTATTACAGATTTTATCATTTCACACATACCACATTCCTGCCATACTGGCCGCCTTGTAGGAAATCCTGTCTCCTTCTGCACTTAGCCTTGTCACATCCCTAATTTCCTCCAAACCTTCTGCTCAAGTGCTATCTCCTGCATTAAGTCTTTCATGTTCCCTCAGCTGTTCTCTTTTACCCTCCCCTCAAAAGTACATATTTACTTTATGAACATTTGGTATTTATGTGCATTTTTTTAAAATGCAATTCTTAGCACCCTCTGCCC
Organism: Macrotis lagotis; assembly: GCF_037893015.1. Classification (NCBI taxonomy): domain Eukaryota; kingdom Metazoa; phylum Chordata; class Mammalia; order Peramelemorphia; family Peramelidae; genus Macrotis; species Macrotis lagotis. The sequence continues at coordinate 48,773,930 of NC_133664.1, read as the reverse complement.
TCCTCTTTCATTGCTAATAAAGCATAAGTAGGCTTATATAGGACTGCAATCATTTTGTATTTTTCTTTGTTTTACAAATTATCATGGCTGAAGAATTAATAACCAAGTGGTTAACTCATGGAGATGAACTTCTCTTTATTCCACTAGTTGAGTCTCATAAAACATAAAAAACAAAAAAAAAATGTTGCTGGGCTATTCAGTCCTTTTCTGTAGGGTTATAGCTGGCCATGGGCCTGCTAGGCCAGGTATCGAATTAATCTCTCCAGGTGTCAAAATCATTTTCTGACATTGAGAATATAGAAATTATTTTATTTCTGAGTGTGAACATATGCCAGTTTCAATATTATATTTATGCTCATTCTAAGTTTTTCTTAATTCATTCTTTTTTTTAGGTTTTTGCAAGGCAAATGGGGTTAAGTGGCTTGCCCAAGGCCACACAGCTAGGTAATTATTAAGTGTCTGAGACCGAATTTGAACCCAGGTACTCCTGACTCCAGGGCCGGTGCTTTATCCACTGCTCCACCTAGCCACCCCTTAATTAATTCTTGAATTTTATTTTCTGAGGGCTTTTTTAAAGATGTGCATAGATATTTTATGATATTTTATTTTGCCACTTTTTGAGATTGATATGTTAGATATGATAGATTTTTTTGATTTTTAAAGAAAATTTAGGTATATTTGGTAAGTATGACAAACATTGTAATTTTCTTTTGTCTACTTCAGATCTGTATGAAGCACAAATTGTGTTCTCCATTGTTCCCCTTATGTCGCAAACCTTTGAATGGTACTAGTAGTCAGACACCTTTAATAGAGTTACTTTGTCCACATTATAAAATATTTTTATTACATTGTATAAACTGTTAAACTTTTTATGATTTGTTTCACACTGTAATATGTTGCTTAAATTTTTTTTGTGCCACTCATGTTCTCTTTCCTGTCTGATGATGACTGGGTTCAAATTAGTCACTGGGGGTTTTAATTTACAAGCTATTCCTATGAGAGTTTTCTTTTTTTAGCTTTTTCAGCTGATGCTTTGGAAAGTATTCAGATATTGAATGTGTCAATAGTATCAAATCCTTCATAAATTTGATTTTGATTTTTTCTCACAATCTTTTGAAACTAAATGTGAAAATGCTTTTGTATAGACTGAAGTCTGTGTAAGGATTCAGGTATATGAAAAACTTTACCTGTTACTTCATATTTTTAAGATTATATTAATGATCTTGCATTTGATTTATGAAAATAGTTTCATAATTAGCATGATATAAAAATTTAGTGTAACTCAATTAAGTCATAGCTTCTTATGTAATTTTGCTAAATCACAGGTCAGAGCATGGTTCTTTAATGTAGCAACATGCAATAAAATCTTTTTCTTTTTTTCTTTTTTTTTTTTTTTTAGTTTTTGCAAGGCAATGAGGTTAAGTGGCTTGCTCAAAGCCACACAGCTAGGTAATTATTGTGTCTGAGGCTGGATTTGAACTCAGGTACTCCTGACTCCAGGGCTGGTACTCTATCCACTGCACCACTTGCTGCCCCAGGTTTAGTACTTTTAACGTAACTTAATTTATTTGTAATAAATTACATTTATTGATGAATCTTAAGACTATTAATACATAGCCCAAAACATCATTTTTTAAAAGAGTATTTTCCCACTGTTATACAATTTTGTAAATTGAATAGACAGTATTCAAATTTATAATATAGTCAATGTTCAATCAGCAAGCATTTATTAAGTACTTACTATATTTTGTTCCAGGCAAAATACACACACACACACACACACACACACACACACACACACTAAGGGCTAGGAATACCAAAAAAAAGGGGAGGTGGAAAGTTCCCAACCTCAAGGTGCTCACATGTAGCCCAGGGTACCATTTTGGCAGCCTTATCTAGAAAGCAGGAGGGGAAGATGCAGATATACATGCCTGGAAACAAATAACAAAAGAGGGAAAATAAGGATGCCTTTCAATTGTTAAAAAAGCAGGAGCTGTGGCTTCTTTCCAAGCCTTGATTCTGCAGGTGTTAGGACTTTCCAAGCTTCTGGGAACAATGTCTGGAAGCTCAAAATAGAGACTGGAATAGTATTCTTTTCTCATAATATTTGTGGCAAGAAGTTCAAATCAGGGTTTTTCCTTTCACTGTCACAGTAAGAATGCCAGGTTATGAAGGGCTTTTAAACACCAGAGAATTTTATATTCAATCCAAGAGATAGTAGAGACACTGTTGTTTACTGACTGGGAGTGACATTGTCAGACCTGTACTTTAGGAAGATCATCTAAAGAGCTGCTGTAGGATAGACCACAATGGGATAGAAGATAGGAAGACCAACCGGAAAATTACTAATGTAGTAGTCCAAGAATGAGGTGATTTGAACTTCCGAAAGGGCGGTATCAGTGACAGAAGAGGAGGTCCATATGAGAGAGGTTGTAATGGTAGAAACAATAGGACTTGGAATTGACTAAGTGAGAGAGCATGAGGATGCCACCTTTGCAAGCCTGGGAGGATAATGGTATACTAGACAATAATGGAAGTTAGGAAGAAGATAAGTTTTGGTGGAGAAACATTGGACACAACATCCATGACAAAGCATCCAATTCAAGATATTCAGTGGAGGTAGAGATTCTAAGTCAAAAGAAAGTTAAGACTAGATAAATTAATCAGAGAATCAGCCACATAAAAATGATAATTAATTTCATGGGAACAGATTATATCACTATAAAAGGTAGTATATAGGGAAAAAGAACCTTGGACACTCATGGTGGGCAGGCATGACCTGGATGAAAATCCAATAACGGATACTGGGAAAGATTGATCGGATTGGTTGGAGAACCTGTTGGAGAAAAGGGTGAGCAACAGTACCTATGACTACAGAGGGGACCTATGAATAATAGAAGGGTCAGGATTGAGAAAAGGACATTAGATTTGTCATTTAAGAAATCATTGTTAACTCTGGAAAGAGCATTTTGACTTGAATATCATCATATGAATTCAGAAGTGAGACTCCTGAGAATTTAGGAAGAGGGTGAGAGGAAGAGAAATGGAGGTACCAATCATAGTCAGCTTTTCCAAGGAGTTTAGCCATAAAAGGGAGAGGAAATATAGAATTGTAGTCAATAGGGTTAGAAGGATTAAGTGATCAATTTTTGATGAGACATGGATATATTTTGTAGGCTTTAGGGAAGTCAGGAAATTTGGAGGGATTAAAGATTAAGTTTAAGAATGTGGATATGCTACTGGGGGCAGCCTACTGGAGGAGATAGAACAGAAACAGTTGTGCATTTTGAAGGGGTTTTGACTTTGACTTTTGAAAATGACCACCCACCTCTTCATTTGAGACATGGGTGGAGGAAAGAATGGTGAGAGAAGGCATCTGAGTGAGATGAATAGGGAAGAAGATGGAACTGTAGACAAATGGCCTCATTTTTTTTTTGTAAGATGTGAATCAAGGTTTCTATTTATCTTTCCAATGAAAAAATAGGGAGAGGAATTTAAATATTCAATTTAAACTACAATGAGAAACAGATCAAAGAAAGTGTAATTATAATAGAATTGGTTTAGTGACTAAAATGTTTTCTTCTCTAGATTGACCTCCTTTTAGCAGAACCACAAATTTCAAGTACATTTATACAATGAATAATTCAGTTTATAATTTCATATCATATTTGATTGCTCAGTAATTATAGTACAAGAAAAATAATGTATTTTCAATTCAGCAAACAATTATAAAGTGCCATTATTTATTAAATAAGTGTTGGGGTACAAAAACAAAAAAAAAATAACATGAACGGACCCTTCCATCTAGGAATTTATTCTGTTGGTGGCATACAAAATGTAAATATGTAATTTGATTAGAAGCACTAACAACTTAGGATCAGGAAAGACTGGGATTTTTTTGGTAGAGTCTCAGGCACATAAAATGATCATTTTAAATCTTTTCTGAAACCAGTACTTTTTAATGTTTGAAAATCGGTCAGGGATTTTATAATAGAGTGACTTAATTGTGACTGACTTCTGGTACATTCAGCCAGGATTCTGATCATTAAAACAAATGAGAACGCAAACATTCATTTTTGGTAGACGGTGTTAGAGTAGGTCTAGAACTCATTTATAGCCTATTAAATAGGCAGAGAAGTAAGCAAGGGGCTGCTGAGCCATTGAACTCCTCTTATAAAACTAGCTGGGTTAACCAAACTGGAGGAGTCATCTAAATGATCTTAATCTTGCTTCCTATTCTTGGCCTCCAATCTGCTTAGCTTTTTCACTAATGGATTTGCCTGTCTACTTCCGTCTGAATGGTACTCTAAGGGAGGAGATCAGGATCCCCTGCTCTTAGGCTTTTATTGCTATCATCACCAGATACCTGATCCACCTCACCTCTGTTGGCTCTGAGGTTAGAAGCTAAACAGGGAAAAGCAAATTATATTGCCTATTATTTTAATACTATGCAGTTTGGGACTGAAAATGTAGGTGTTTTCATTTTAGTAGCTGGGACTGCTGGTGCTCCTCCTTCAGGATTCCTATTCATATTAATTAATATATACAGAGGAAGAACCCAGTCAATGAATTAATTGTTCACAAAGCTTCAAAGTATAAAAAAGTTTTATTTATATAATAAAGGATGGAGAAGGACTCCTAGATGAGCCTGTCCAGAATCATGAGCCATCTCTCTTGTCCATTGATCTACCCCAACTAGACCTGCTTACCTAACTCTTGTGACTTAGCTGGGACTCCAGCAAAACTGAGGTTTTCTCCTCCTCCTCAGTCCTCTGTGCTGCATGACTGAGTTCTCCAGGCTCCTCTTTTTGACAGACTTTTGTTTGACTACTCTGCTGTTATTCCCCTGTCCTTTATCAAATTTTGGGACAAGTTCTGACCTTTCAGGTAACCTGTTGTAGAGTAGCCAGCACCTTTCTCTCACAGGGTTAATAGCTCTTTCATACCTTTGAGGACTAGTATGCTTTCAGCCAATTTAAACCTTGTGTTTTGTTTTGTTTTCCATACTCATACCTGATTGGTTCACTTTCCATGAAAAAGTCTTTTCAGTTGAACTTTTTCTTGATCCTTTCAAATGGGCCTCTTTTCTACTCCATGTATGTTCCAGATGAATTTGTAACTATTTGGTTCTACCTTTCTTTAAGCTACTGAAGTAAGCACCTCTGATGAATTCTTCTAGAATTCAGAGAGGCAGCTGGGCTGGATTTATGCACATTAATCTGGACTCCAGCTTCAGAAATAACTAAGAGGGAGGCAGAACCTGTGCCATAGAGTGTACAAGGCAAGATCTCACGAAAGATAGCATCATTTAAAACTGTGTATTTTGACTTAAATTTGGATTTATAGCAGCATTGTTTTCAAAGAAAGGTGATCTGGATCAGAGGATAGTTTTTGTAAGTTTTAAGTTACTAGAGATTAATTAAGGGAACTATTATATTTAAATTGACTCTATCATTGTTGGAATACAGTGGGCCCATTCTTGCCCTATGTCCTTTTTTTTCAAACCATGACTCTTGAGTTCCTCGTTCAGATTTCAAATCACTCATTTTTTATTTCCTGGGGTCCCCATATCCCCAGGTTTTGTACAGGGAGAAAACTACAAGTTTCCCTTCACTTTATCCACTGTTCTCTGTTCCCTAGTAAGAGTGCATCAATTTTTGAAGATACTTAAAGAGAATTTCCTATGAAACACTACAACCCATCTTATCTTCCTCCACTATTCTATCCTCACAGGTAGAAAAAAGATCAGAATTCACCTTTTATAACATTCTTTCAGAATATGTACTTATTCTGCAAAGGTCCCCTCTACTTAAAATTCTTTTTTGAGTTGGATTTTTCTATTCATTCATTTCTAGATCTATGGCCATAGAATGGACTGCCCAAAATAAATTTATGGAATCTTCTTTACTAGTACTTAGTATGCTACATGGAGTATAGACTTAGGTGAAGATTTTTCTTTGGCAGCTTGAGCACCTCTAGAATTTATCCCTTTGACCCACTGCTTATGAGCTAGGAAAACCAGTATGACCACGCTAAATCTTTCCCTTTCTCCCTCTAGCCCCCACATCCACAAAGTCCTCAGAATCCTTAGAAAGTAATGATCTTCTTTATCTGGGCTCCACAGTTGCCTCTTGGTGGTTCTTGCATTTTCTGACTGCCTCTCAGCTCTCTTTGCCTCTGCTCTAGGACTCTCCCCAGCCCATCCCTTCTGTGACCTCCTGAGCTTTCCCCAGTGCTTCCCTTTCCAAGACAGTCCCTCTCTCTTGCCCCCTTGTCCCCTGACCAGGCTTTCATATCTTTTGCTCTTCTTTGGCATCTCCTGCCCAACCTTCCCCTTGTGATCTCATCAGGTCTTTCTGCCTGCTTATCTTCATTCATTCTCTTCTTTTCCTCTGACTTGTCTCTGCTTGTTTGACCCTCCCCTCCCTTCAAACTATTTCTTTCTCTCACCTCTTTCAGTCAAGCTCCAAAACAGCCATCTTCATTTTCTGCCTCTTCTTCCTTACTCCTCAATGAAGATTGAATTATCTGGCTTCCAACCCCAACACTCTATTGGAACAGTTCTTTCAAAGATTACTTGTGACAGCTTATCTCAAGCCAGATGGTCTTTTTCCAGTCCTCATCCTTCTTGACCTCTCTACTGTTATTGCTCTTTTGCAAAAAAAGTTTTTTAGTGTAGTTCTAAAATTGATCTACCTTGTACTGGAGGAGCAATGTATGTAGATAGGACATTGAATTTAGGGGCCATAAATGAATATTTTGAGAAACATTTGCTTTTGAGTTTGTACTCCACCCTTTCCCTCTTGGCCTTTGAAACTAGACTTATTTACAGACCTCTACTTATTCTGGTTGTAAGAGTCTCCCAGGCCACTGCAATGGGATTAACTTCTGAAGCTGGGTACCTAAAATATAGTGGTCACAAAGGTGATGGTAGCAGGACAGCTGCCCCTAAGAAACCTTTATGCCTTCTTCCTATGATTTCTTCACCTGCAGATTTTATATACACACACCCTATCTGTGCTTTTATTCCAACTATTTACAAAAAATGTTAAATGGCACGAACCAATCACAGAACCTTGGATACTCTACTTGTCTATTTTGTTCCAGCCATTTGGCCAGTTCTGAAATTTTTCAGGGATTCTAAATGTTTTATGAGCCCTCTAAGAATATTGTGAAAATTATGGACCTTTTCAAAATAATGTTTTTAAATACATTAAATAAAATACAGAAGAATATAAGGAAATTTGTTACATTGAAGTACACTTATCAAAATATTTAAAAAATAAGTTCTTGGACTCCAGATTAAGAACCCCTGGTATAAATTTACCATTTTTCAGCTCATTTTTTTCCATCTTGTCCACATGAAGGTAGGAGAGAGATCCATAGTCTCACTTTAGAGATCCTTCTTGATATTTAGATAGAATTATCTTCATTACCCCTAAAGTATCCAGAACTGAACTCTCAGAGGCAGTTTTCTTGCTATAATGAGTCCCAGAGAAGTGTTACCCAAAGCTAGCCAGACAAAGAAAACAAGTTTGTAAGACATTATTTTCAAGAGATTTGTACACCCTCATTATCGATCTGCCTGAGCCCTAAAAGGTCAGTCAGCCAGAAAAAAAGATTGTGCATAAGGCAAGCAAAAGTCTTTCCTGTGCTTCCATCTGACCCTGTAAGGTGAGTAGTCCCATTTTAACTATTTCATTTCTTTTATGATGATTATGAAGTTCCTAGAAGAATGTAGCCTTTGCCACATTGAATCAGACATGTATTCCAGATAACCTGGTATCTTGCTTTTAACAAAGGCATCATAGGCCATATTATGGTATGTCATGATCATCTCGTATGACAGCACTTTACTAATCAAGGTCTTGGCCTAAAAATCTAGCTTCATTACTTCAGGCATCTATAATTTTGTTGGTGAGAAGGCAAGTATGTGAGAACACACATTAATCCTCTCCCCGCCCCTCCCCCAACTCTCCCTCTTTCCCTCTCCCTCATTTCATGCCTTAGGACAAACTTTTGTGTTGCTGTGGCAACTGGTAACTTTGTGATGAGCCTGTCCAAATTTAGGTTTATGTAATCCATCACTACAGCCATTCTTAAAGCATTTCCAAGTTGCTGAGAACTTCTGAAACCTTCAAAACTCTATAGTCATTTCTATATCATGAAAAGGCAACTACTTTGGCAGAGGTCAACATTTTTTTTAATTTAAATATCCTCTTAAGTGGGTCATTTGCATTGAAGATGTTTCAATATAATTTTTAAAATCCTACTTAACATTTCCATTTACAATCATTGTTTCAAAGTAATGTAGATACTTTTCTGCAGAAAAACTGCAAAATATATTTTTGTAAAGTCAGTTCCTGTAGTTATATTATAATTTCAGTTGTGTTTTCTTCATTTTAGGTGAAGTGTTTAGTGGTAATAATTCCTAACATTTGTCTCTTCAAATCTTTTTTGTCTACATACAATAATTTATGATCTACAGTTATATGTATTTGGGAAATATGAAAGGAACCTTGCATAAATGTTTTCTAAACTTGTTTTCTTAGTTATCTTTTCTGTTCATTCAATTTTCCTAAAGTGATGCCTAGAATTGGAGTTAACTGTCTGTTTACTTACTTGTTATCACAAATAGCACTTACTCTTAGAACCCTGAGTTTTACCATCATTTTATTACTTTACTTTCATAGATTCTTTAGAGAGAGCTCCTTACAGGTAGTTAGATGGAATGATTTCAATAACAAATCATAGTTTTACTTGTCTTCCTTTTTGTTAAGATTTTACTTGTCTTCCTTTTTGTTAAGGTACTAACAGTGAGATGGTCTTTGCTAGTTAACTCTGCTTTCTTTGGGTTTTCTTCTTACCTGTCTATTTTATCTCAGTTCTTATGTTGCCAGATCATCTTTGGTCCTCTGCTAGCTAAGCATAGGTACACCCCAAGACTAAGTCTTGTTGATTGATTGATTGATTGGTCTTTAAAACCTACTGGCATATAGCTTTCATGCACCTTTTGTATTTTCTTTGTATGATTTGTTTTTGCCGAACTGGAGTACTTACCTTTTCCTAAACCTCCATTACTTTGCCTTTAACACAGGCCTAGTCAAAATACATGGATCGTACCCTCTCCCCATCCCTGTTTCTTAGAATCTTTAATTTCTCTAAGGTGTAGCAATAGGTGTCACCTCCTAAAAGAAGGAGTGCTTTCTCAGTTGCTTGAATTTTAATACTCTCCTTTCTCAAATCAATTTGTAGCTATGGTTTATCTCTTCCCTGTAGTAGAATATAAACATTTTGAGGACGTTCCCCATGGCGTTCCCTATCCCTATCCCCTCACCATATGCCTTATTACCTAGTCAATACTTAAATGTTTGTAGAGGTGGATTATATATTGGATTATTTTAAAATGTCACATTGATTCTGCAGTTTGACTTAATGAGTTCTTAAAATATTCTTTCAAAAATTTTATCCTTTAATGGGTCTACATTAAATTGCAACATCACATTATAGCAAATGCTTAATAAGCTCCTACTCTGGCCAGAGCACTATATTAGTTCCTGGGTTTATGTGAAATCTTTGAATGACATGCATGTTTTGACAGAAATTTATTTATTTTTACTTGTGATTTATGTTTTGTTTATTTAAGGCAATGGAGTTAAGTGACTTGCCCAAGGTCACACAGCTAGGTAATTATTAAGTGTTTGAGGTCATATTTGAACTCAGGTCCTCCTGACTCCAGGGCTGGCGCTCTATCCATTGTGCCACCTGGCTGCCCCACTGTGATTTATTGTTTAAGCTCATGTTGAAATTCATTTGAATATATTTTTAATTTTGTAGTATTTTTATATCTAGTCTTTATTTTGATCTTTTAAGAAATAGTCAAAAACTTTTATATGATGGAACTTATTACTAATAAAATAGGAAACTTCACAAATTGATTCTTTTTTTTTTTTTTTTTTTTTTTTTTTTTTTTTTTTACTATAGCTTGCCCAGTTTCGACAAAAGAAAGCTCGGTCTGATGGACAGAATCCTTCCAAGAAGCAAAAAAGGAAGAAAAAAGCACCAGCTAGAAAATATGAAGATTCTTCATATACTTCCAAAATTGACCAGTCACAGGCTGATGAGTTGTATATGACTAGTTCTCAAAGAGGAGCGTCAGTGACTCCTGAATTCAATATAATGAGAACTTTACACACTGGAGAAATAATCAAACATGACCAGTCCTACAGTATTGAAGTAAGTATCCAAAATGAACAAAATTTATGAATGAAACCTTTGTATGACAATAACATTAATAGCCTTTATTTGATTTGTTCCCTTTTTAACACTTTATTTCTTTAGTTTCATAACTAAATGGTCCTTCTTAAAATATGAATGTTCTTCTTTGTAAGATGCAGACACACATGGAATTATTTTTTCTTTTCAGTTTTTATTGAACTCTTTGTTTTTATATAACATTTCTTTTTTCAGATAAGCTAATAGAATCTAAATACAGAAATAATTTTCTTGAAAATAACTCCAAAACAAATGATGACAGAAAATAAAATTTAAAAAAAAGCAATTCAAGATCATAAATATAATAGAAAGCTAGTAAAGTTGTTTGCATCTATAAAGTTGCTTGTGCATTTTTTGTATTTTACAATAATAGATGAGTCAGAAATTATTATTCAGTATAATAAAGTTTCTTATATTCTTGTTTTAAAAGAATAATAGTGTTAATATCATTTTATAAGGTAGTACATGGGGAGGGAAGTTTTTAAGGGATGGAAGAAGATTCAGAGAACTCTCAGGATCAAATTTCAGCTGTGTGAGCTAGGGTAAGTAATTTACCTTGTTTGAATTTCTATTTTTTTATCTTTAACATTAAAAGGTTAGACTTGGGGGTAGCTAGGTGGCATAGTGGATAAAGCACCGGCCCTGGAGTCAGGAGTACCTGGGTTCAAATCCGGTCTCAGACACTTTCTAATTACCTAGCCGTGTGGCCTTGGGCAAGCCACTTAACCCTGTTTGCCTTGCTAAAAAAAAAAAAGTTTAGACTTGATAACTCATCCTCTAAATTCTTTGATTCTTTAATCTTATTTGTATATTCATGGTTCTTTCATTAGCAATAATACTTCATATGCTTTTCTTTTAAAAGTTTTTTTGCTTTTTAGTATAAAATTATCAGCAAACATTTTAATATGCAAATGAGAGTAAAAAAAGATGATTATATACAAAAATCTTAAAAATTCTCATATACATTTTGTTTTTTAAAGGTATATATTCAATTCAAATATAAATGATTGCCCAGTTTCAGCAAAAGAAAGCTCAGTATGATGGACAGAATCCTTCCAAGAAGCAGTCTGTGACATTTTACTTTTTGTTTTTTTTCCTATGTTAATGTACTTTTCATTTGACTATCTTTGGCTTATGATTCTGGTCCACATGGAACAGTCATCTTAAATTAGATTTAATATCATCATCCTCATATCCTGTGGTGTTTGTCTCCTTGTTTCCCTCAAAATTTTGAAATATCATTGGGCTTCCATGTTGCTCTGATGTAAGCAAAATTTGAAAACCAGAAATCTAGGGTGTTAAAGGGAATTCTAACACTGATTTCTTCCAGAATGTGCAGTGTGAATGAAGTTAATATTTTCCCCTAATTCAGTGTAACTGGACTCTTCTTAAAATAAACACTTAAGCCTTACCTTTGTTATAGTATTCTCCTTTCCAGGCTAAGCTTCCCCAGATTATCCTCCTGATACAGACTATGCTTTTATTTTGAATTTTAGATAGCAAGTTAATAGTAAATATGTAGAAGAATATTTGTAGAAATATGTAGTAAATTACACAACTGTTTGTTCAATGGCAAAAGGTAAATTACCTTGTGTTTCGAAGTTGGGGGGAGGTAGTTTATGAATGACCCTGACATATTTTCATTTTACAGAAGTGCTTTGTATTGAATTCATATTTCAATTATACTTTTACTTTGATACTTTGAGAGATTCATAATTTCACTGGTGCTCATATGCCCTTCTAGAATACTTCTTTTAATCCTTCGAGAGTTTAAAAGTTTGTTACAACAAAACCAACATCCTCCACATAAGCCTTTCTCCACTTAGCTAGCTCATCCTGCAGATGACATTCCCAGGTGTGTTTATCATCTTTGGTAAAACCAGCTAAAGCTTGTTCTCCGTGGGCCTAAACCTTCAAGAAAACTGTTATTTCTGTGCCATAATGAGACTTCATGGAGGCAAGCATAGCCCATGAGAATATTCCAAGTATATTTATGCTTATTATTTGAATAGTCATATTGCATACTAACCAAAGCCTTTTAAAAGAGCTTATGGGGACAGCTAGATGGCATAGTGGGTAGAGCACTGGCTCTGGGTATAAGAAGTCATTTTGTCATAGGACCATAATCATAGTTTGTTTACATTGTTTCCACCACCCAAACAATCCTGCATATACATATACATATATATATATATATATATATATAGTCAATGTTTCGGTGCTTTGAGTTAAACATATAGAACAAGAAAGGACCTTGTTATCTAATCCAGTTCCTTCTTTGTACAGAGATGAAAAATGAGACCCAAGGGGCACTATGGTTTGTGGTGATCACTACGGGGATCTTTACAGCTTCTCAGATGATACTAGAAAAGCTTGAAAGACTTTCATGGACTGATTCTCATTCTCTCTCTCTCTCTCTCTTTCTCTCTCTCATTGTGACTGTTGTTCCCAGTTAATTCAATCAAAGAAAAGGATTGATAATAACTTTTGTTAACAGTTTGTAGATTGAACATCAGTTAATGACAATTTTTGACAACTTCCCTTTTCATTTACTATTAAATTTTAAAATTTACTATAGATTCATTAGGGAAGTATGATAGATTATCTTCAGTTAGCTTTTGTGCTTCTTTTTCCAGTTGGTTGATTTTACTTTTTGATGAGTTCATTCTTTTTTCCAGTTGGTCATTTTTACTTTTAAAGCAGTTGATTACTTCAGTCAATTTTTTGTATTTCCTCCTGCATGACTCTCATTTCTTTTTTTCCATTTTTCTTCTTCCTCTCTGTTTTTGGTTTTTAATGTCTTTTTTTAACTCTTCCATGAGATTTTGAATTTTAGACTTCTCATGTAAGTAATTTGTCACTGCTTTCCTCAACCAGGGTGGGGGGGAGGCATTTTTATCATGTCTATCTGAATAGTATAGCTTTCTATTGTTAGGGCTCTTTTGGTTTTTTTATTCATTTTGATAGTAGAGCTCTCCTGGGATACAGGGAGTGCAGCCTTAAGCTTTTTATGCTGAGGCTGGGGTTTAGTCCCTGGCTTAACACTTACCAAGATGTTGCCTACACAGAAGTTTGTTTCTTCTTTTTTTTGCCCAAGCTTTTTCTATGCAGTGGTTTGTTCCCAACTCAGTCCTATTTGTTCCCAAGTGTTGACAAAGCTCAGACTTTGTCTGGGCTTGGAACCCTCCCTATTGCTATCTAGCCAAGCCAGGTCCTGGGTGGCTAAGAACCTCTTGCTGACTTTCCCACTCTCCCACTCTACTTACTCTTTACCCCTGAAGAGACAGACCTTTACTGCACATCCTCCATGATATTTTGAGTAGAGAATTTGTTTTGCCTTTTTTTAGTGCAATCTGTAGCTTTATTGTCTGTGTAGAGGCTTTGTTTAAAGTTGGGTAGGAAAGAGCTCTGGAAGCATGTGAGCTTCATGCCACCATGGAAGTCTTACTATGATAGATTATTAAAATTGTTTTGTGGTTTATATCAATTATTAGGAAATCTATTTAACTTTTATACAACTTGAATATAACTAAGTTTTCTAACTTATTTATACTCAACCTAATTTAGAAATATAAGAAACACAAGTTGAAATTATCAAAAACATATATAGAAAATTAAAAACCCTTAAGTTAAAGGCTAAAGGATTTTTTAAAGAAGAAATTTGGCAGCTTTCTTAATTATTAAAAATGTTTTATTCATATTGGAAATGTTGATGAAAAATTAATTAGGGGATAGAAGAACTCAAAATTTTCAAATTCTATTAAATCTATTCAGTGTTCTTAGATCTCTTTATTTCATAAAACTAAACATTAAAAGAATGAGGTAAAACCTGGTTTATCTATTTAAAACCTAAATAGAAATTTCAGTTAATATTAAACTTTTGTGGTAAAACAAATGTTTATTAAATGCCTACTGTTTGCCAGTTCAGTGCTAGGTGCTTGAGATACAAAGACAAAAATGAAATCCTCTGGGTCTTTGAGGAACTTTACATTCTCTTGGGGGAGACAGACACACACCTATTATGTGCAACATACAAAAGGTCATTTGGGAGAAGGTGGGCTATCCAGAAAGGCCTCATTTAGGAGATGGCTGCAGGCAGGAGGGAGAGCCAGCCTCTATCCAGGTCCAGAGCCTAGAAGACCTTGGAGCAAATGAGGAGAGGGCCTCAATGTCCAAAAAAAAAATGCAATTATATTTAATGGTAGAGGTAGGAGAGAGCCGCTGGACTGATATGGTCAGCCTGTCAGCCATGGACTCTAGGACTATCCCTTTGGCAGCTGTGTGAAAGAGAGAGGAGCAGGAGAGACTTGAAACAGTGACCAGTTAGTCTATTTGAATAGAAAGAGCTTCTTGCTTTTTTTTTTTGAGTTTCTTTTTGGGAGTCTAGAAGATTCAAAGCTAGACAGGGGAATATTCTTGCATAGTGGATTTCATCATCATAAGGACCAACGTTCTTGAGAGATCAGACTTAGTAGGCAAACCATAATGAGATATCTGAGATCAATGGAAGTTAATAGTCAAGCACAGTTTATAAGTATTAGAAACAATATTTGAACCAAGGACTTTCTGACCCAAAACCCAGACCTGGATATATCACTACTGCCTCTTGATCCTAGGCTCTGCTGCCTGCCTCTAATATTCCTGATATTTCATAGCTATATGTATGTATATAAATCCATATACATATATGGATGTGTGTATATAAATACCATGTTTAATACATATACATATACATATAGATAGATAAATAGATAGATAGATAGATATAGATATGTAGGGATCACTATGATCATAATAATGTTCCAGAATTCTGATGCTTTCTATTCAAAAGTAACCTTTCAGTCTTTTGATAAAACAAACCTTGTTTCCCAACCTAACTAATTACTCCAAAATGATTTCAAGAAAATGGCTAGAAATCTTTAAGTTTTATTAAGCAAATTATATAGATATGAGCAGGGAAACCCACAAATGGGAAACCCACAGATTTTTTGTACTTTTTGCTATACTATGAGCCAGAGATATGGAGGAGCAAAAGGAACACAGCTGAAAAATCTTTAAATGTGTCCTTAACAGCTCTTTTATCAGCTCTTTTATTAATGGAAAATGCATTTCCAGATGTCAGTTTCCAAATAGTATTTTTTAAGTCTGTAGGCAGATGGTATATGACCACTACATTTGCCCACATGCATGTGAGCACCTTCCAAAGCCAAAGTTGTTGAGTTTTCTGAGAAGTACATTTAAGGATTGGCTATAAAGTAATGATACTAAGATAGTTTCTTTTTTTAAAATCTCAGCTTCTATATCCAGGTGAGAATCATCCTTCTTCATAGTCACTTTGGGAAGTTATGATCTTATTCAAATTTTGCTTTCCTTGTTTAAAAGGAAAAAATGAAAAACACCTTTTGGGAAGACCTTGGTTTTTTATAGGATGTCAGGAATAAGTCTTTAGGAGATAGATGTGAATAGTGGTAGTGGTACATCTTGAGTAGACAGGGAGGAGATTAAACATAGATTCAACATAAAGAGAATTAAGTTGGGAATTAGGAGAGCTGGCTTCTGCTTCCTGACCTCGGGGTTTTTTTTCAGTTTTAATGAAGAAATTAGATTAGATTATTTCCAAAATTGCATTGTTTCTAAAAATCTATACCATTGTGATACTTTGAAATAGTTATAGAGAATTTATGACATTTTAAAAATTGATCTACTTCCGGCCAAGATGGCGGAGAGAAGACAGGCACAATTCTAAAGTCTCCTGATCTCTTCCCCATCTATCACATGAAAAAAAAACCTCTTAAAATCAAGCCGAACCAGGAAACCCAGAAAGAAAGCCAGGAGAGGAAGATCTACAGCCTTGGCTGAGTACCGAGGGGTGAGTCTGGGCTGTAAGGGAGATACAGCCTGGGATCAGCCAGATTAACAGCTGAATTGGAACCAGGAGTCTGAGGGCCAGAGAGCCGGACCTGCTGGATCAGCGGTGGGGCTGGACAAAAGGGGCTTGGGTCCACGGGGAAGCAGAGGCACTGGTGTTGGTGCTGTCCCCCTGGAGCTCAGGGACCAGGCTGGGGTAAGAGTTCTGGTGTAGGAGAACGGCAGACACCATCCCTAGGCTTCTCAGGTCTGAGAAACTCTGAGGGCACCTCTCCATTGCACAGAGGCCTCTCCTCAAACAAAGGCAAATTACTTCTGCCTCAGGCCCAGGTGTGTGAGCAGAAGAACCAGCTCAGCTGAGGAATCACCTCAGGCCAGGGTAAAGCCCACCATTGATTGAAGGTAAAAGAATTCAATAGTTCCAACTCCTCCCTTTGGGCAAAGGGAGAAGGCCTCCCAACCAAGGTCACAGACACTCCGGAGAGGGCAACCAGCACCTCCTACTGGCCAGCCAGAGAAACTGCACTCAGTAAAGCCTTTAGCGATCTCAAGCCCAGGTGAGCCAGCCCCCCCCCCCAACTCAAGGTCTTAACATAATGAAGAAGGGTCAGAGGAAAGGTGGATCCATAGAAAAATTCCTGGAAGGGAAAGACCCCAACTCAGAGAGACCTGGAACCTCTGAGGAGAATACAATCTGGTCTCCAGCACAGAAAGACTTCCTTGAAGAAATAAGGAAGGAGTTTAAAAATTTGGGAGAGACAATTAATACCTTAGAAAGTACAATTGGACAAACACAAAAGGAGAATAAATCTCTCAGATCATCAATTGGACAACTACAAAATGAGAATAATTCTCTCAGATCCTCAAACAAGCAAATGCAAAAAGAAATTAATTCTCTCAAAACCTCAATTGCTCAAATGGAAAGCTCTTTCAAAAGTAGAATTGACCATTTGGAAAAGGAGTTGCAAAAGGTTAATGAAGAAAACTCCTCCCCCCAAAAAATAATGGAGTCTACAGAAACTAATGACTCCATGAGACAGCAAGAGTCAGTTAAACAAAATCAAAAAATAGAAAAAATAGAAGCAAATGTAAAATACCTCATCAACAAAACTACTGACCTCAAGAATATCGAGGAGGGGCAACCTGAAAATTATAGGACTTCCTGAAAACATTGAAGAGGGAAAAAAGCCTGGACTTAATATTACAGGATCTAGTGATGGAAAACTGCCCTGATATCATGGAATCAGAGGGCAAAGTAGTTATTGAAAGAGTGCATCGATCTCCACCAGAAAAAGATCCTAAAATGAAAACACCAAGGAATGTTGTGGCCAAACTCCAGAAATATCAGATAAAAGAGAAAATCCTGCAAGCAGCCAGAAAGAAACAATTTAAATATCAAGGAGCCACAGTAAGGGTCACGCAGGACCTGGCTGCATCAACTTTAAGGAATCGAAGGGCCTGGAACGAGATATTTCGAAGAGCACGGGAGCTTGGAATGCAGCCAAGAATCTACTTTCCTTCCAAGCTGAGCCTTCTCTTCCAGGGAAAAAGATGGACATTTAACAAAATGGAAGAATTCCAAAAATTTCTGATGAAAAGACTAGAGCTAAACAGAAAATTTGGACATCAAACAGGAGGTTCAAGAGACACATGAAAAGGTAAAAAAAAAGGGGGGGGGGGCGTAAAAGGAAAAAAATGCAATCCAGTAAGTTGAAACTGGCTATATCCCAACATGGGCGGGGGGGGGGGGGGGGGACTCTCATAAATCCTGAGAAATGTAACTCTAACAGAGAGAATATACCTAGCCAGAAATGATGGACATCCATGACCTATCCATGAGACTGCTATCTAATGGGATGTAACTGGATTTAACCTCACTTGGGAGAAAGACTAATAACTCTCAGGAATTTTGACCCTATTCAATAGAATATACTGAACTAGAAGGGACAGACACTCAGAATTTTCTATGACCTAGATAGAACCATCTAAAAAATACACTACCTCCCTAAAAAGGGGGACAGGAAAAAGATGGGAGGAGGGAGGGGATTGAATGGGGCAAATCTCATTACACTAAGAGGTACAAAAAAACCTATGGTAATAGAGGGGAAGAAGGGAGCAGAGGAGAAACACCTGAATCTTCTTCTCATCAGACTTGGCTAAAAGTCAACCTACACATACTCAGTTAACTTACAAAACATCTAACCTTTCAAGTATTAAAAAGGGGAAAAGGGGCGGGGGGACAGAGAAAGGGAAGGGGAGTGGGGGAAATAAGGGGAAATAACAAAAGTAAGGGAAGGGAAAAAGGGAAAGGGGAGGGTGTGATATAGGAGGGCAAACACACTGAAGGGGGTGGTATTCAAAAACAAGATACTCGGGAATATGGATAAAAGGGGGAAAATACAAACAGAGGGAAGATAGCACAGAGGGCAATAAAGAATTAGTCATCATAACCTTGAATGTGAATGGGATGAACTCTCCCTTAAAACATAAGCAAATAGCAGAGTGGATTAAAAACCAGAATCCTACAATATGCTGCTTACAAGAAACTCATTTGAAGCAGAGAGATACATATAGAGTAAAGGTAAAAGGTTGGAGCAAAATATATTTTGCCTCAGCTGAAGTAAAAAAAGCAGGGGTAGCAATCCTTATCTCAGACAAAGCAGCAGCAAACATAGAAAGTGTTAAAAGAGATAAGGAAGGAAACTTTATCCTCCTAAAAGGTACTATAGACAATAAAGTCATTTCAATATTGAATATATATGCACCCAGTGGGACAGCACCCAAATTCTTAGAGGAGAAGCTGAAAGAATTACAGGAAGACATAGACAGCAAAACTCTACTAAGTGGGAGACCTCAACCTCCCGCTATCAGATCTAGATAAATCGAATCATAAAACAAACAAGAAAGAAATTAGGGAGGTAAATAGATTGTTAGAAAAATTGGATATGGTAGACTTATGGAGGAAACTGAATGGGAATAGAAAGGAATATACCTTTTTCTCTGCAGTACATGGAACTTATACAAAACTTGACCATGTACTAGGACATAAAAACCTAATGATTAACTGCAGAAAGGCAGAAATAGTGAATACATCTTTCTCAGATCACAATGCAATAAAAGTCATGTGCAATACTGGGCCAAGGAGATTTAGACCCAGAACAAATTGGAAACTGAATAACCTCATTTTTAAAACTGAGTGGACCAAAAATTGATCTTACCATTTTTAGTCACCTTGTTTTAGAATTATTCACTTTTATCACTCAACTTATTCAACAAATATCCAGACTAAAATAGCAATATCTCACATTTTATATGTGTTTTATAATTTACAAAGTGCCATCTTCATAGTCTTGTGGTTGGTAGTGTAAGTATTACTATCTTCATTTTGCAGATGAGGAAACTGAGGTTCTGAGATCCAGAGCCTACCTGAGGCCTGAATCTTAGGTATTTTCATTCCCATACCAGTGTTTTTTTCCAGTAGACTCCTTTATCCAAGGACCAACTTTGACATCATTTTTCAGAAAAGGAATTAGGAAAATATTTTATTATTGAAATAATTATATCCTTCCAGGGTGACTCCTTGAAGGACACAAGCCTCATTTGGATATTTAAATCCATGCTTATTCCAAAACTAGTCATTTTTTTATAATCCCATCTCATAAATTTTAATAGAAAATGGTTACAGTTAAATCAAGCAAGGTTAGGATATGGGATTTTGATGAACTGTGAATTTTCTCTTGAACAGCTTAGACGTCTCCTGTTTCCTTCAGAGACCCAGAGCCAGTTCCTTTTTACTCAGACCCCCTCGAGAACCAACATTTTACTGCCCTGTTGATGTTGTTATTTTAAAGAAATGGATTAACTGGCCAAAGGACAGGATGTGTCTGTCCCTCCTCTTCACTGTTTTTCTAGTCTTTCCATATTTATTTTTGTACTTCTCTTAGTTCAGTGACCAGCAACAAGTTAGGCCTATAGGAGGGAGGCTGGCCCCGGGGCTCAGTCCCTGTCCTTGTGGAACTTACATTTTAATGGGGAAAAATTGCTCATAAAAGGAACTGAAAAGTGAGGAGGAAGGATGGGAATATCCCCTAACTGGGGAATTGTCCCAAGCAGAGCCTGAAGGAGATTGGAGGTCAGTTGATTTGGGCCTCACCACAAAATAGAGACTGCAGATAAGGAAGCTGAGTTGGCCCTGGAATGTTTCAGGATAAGAAAACCCCTGGTGCAGCTTGAAGTTCCTGAAAGAGCTGAGGCAAGGTGTCATCCAGAGAATGACCAGAGCCTCAAGGCTTAAGGATGAGGAGATCTGAGTTCTAGTTTTGGGCACTGGGTCAGAGGGCCCCGAGGGCCCAGCTGTCTCTGAATAGATGATCCTGTGATTCAAATCCAAGAATGTTCTGAACTTTAAAAGCTGCAAGCAAGCCGATGCTGACCTGAAAAATCACCCCACTTATTTCTGCTCCCTGGAATCACACTGACAGTTGAAATAGCATTATTTTACATTTCTGTGTCCCCTATAACCTTTAAAACTTGTTGACATCTTTCAGTCCTAGAGATCACATGATAGTATTTGCATGTTCAAAGCGCAGACTAAGGCCCTTGAACCTGTTTCTGTGGCACAATCAAATCTGTCACTAATTTAGACTCCAGTTTTATGGCTAAGTTTTCAAAGGGCATTTCCTCCAACAGTCCCCTGAAGTGGGGTGTATCACACAAAATATCATTGCCCTCCTCTTATAGATGAGAAAGCTTGAGGCTCCTCGAGCTGAAAGCACTGGAAGACAGCCCAGCCCTTCCGCCATGCTTTGCTACCAAGCTACTATTGGTAATTACTAAGACTGATGGGACACTTTAAGGTTTACCTTGGATCTTGTTTTAATCTGCTCTGAAACACTTGGAGAGAGGGACTGACTTAGTGAATGACATTTTCGGGGCTAAAAATTAGTCCATTCTGAGGACCCAATGGTTGAGTGATGTGAGTGGCAGAGGACTTTGCACTAGAAAGTCAGTCTTTTCATCGCCACAGGGATATTTTCAGTTTCCTTTGCTAGATCATCATTTGTGTCCCCCCCCCCCTCAAATATGGGTGGTCCACACCCTGGGCTCTCTTCTTTCCTCTCACACCCTCTTTCTGAGATCTCAGCGCTTCCCATCTCTACTCTTTCATCTCCTCATCATAATCAACTTTTTTTTTCCTTTTGGTCATTTTGAATTGGATGTCCTTAAGGCATCTCAGCTTTATGTTCAAAACAGAATTTGTCTTTCCTTACCTGCCTCCATGCATTCCCTTTTTCTCTGTAGGATACCACTGCTTTTCTTGTCAAACAGATTTGCAACTTTAATTTCTCTCAATTAATGGACATTTATTAAGCATGAACTATTGTGATGAATGCTGAGAATATTTTTAAAGGGGGGGGGGGGATAATCAATTCCCTCCAGGAACTAATAGACATACATTTAATTAGTGGCAAAGTTTTGTCAGTTCTACCTTACTAAGTTCTGTCTCACTGGTACCTCGATGAGAGGATCAGTTATAAAAATGTATTAGCAAATATGGATAACCATGATCATGAGAGGAAGGAGAAAGTATCAGTACTTAAGGAAACCAGTGTGGATGGCCAGAAGACTTGCCAGGCAAGTTTAGTTTTACAACAAAGACCATGTCTGGCTTATGTTCATGATTTGAAGCCAAGTTTTTGAACATTATATTGATCCCTATCATTGCTGATCCTCACTCATGTTATATGTACCATGTTTCCTCCTGTTGATTCATAGATTTCCTCTAGTAAGTATAAGAATAATAGCTAGCACATAATCACTTCAAGGTTTGCAAAGTGCTTTTAAAATAGTATATCTCCTTTTATCCCCCAACAACCCTAGGAGGTAGGTCCTATTCTTGTCCCCACCTTGCAGATGAGGAAAATGAAGCCGACTAGAGGTTAAGTGATTTGCCAGAGGATCACGCAAATAAATAAATTTCTACAGTAGGATTTGAGCTAGGTTCTTCCTGACACCGGATTCTGTAGTCTGTCCTAGCCACTGCTTCACCTGGTTCAGGTAAAGAAAACATAAGGATATTTTCTGAAAATCAGCACTCTCCCCATTCTTTTCCTTTTGAATAATAAGTATACTTCCGGGAAGTATTCCAGGCAGAAGTCTTATGTCCCGTCACTGGTAATTATGAAGTCAAATTTTCCCTCTTGTGTTGTGAATGTGCCGCTATTTTTCTTCCTATCTTGTAACTGCTCTCCATAGTATCAATCTTGGTTAGATTTATTTAGGCATTTTTCCCCCTCTCCTTTTCCTTTTCCATTTAAAAGCAGTTTTGTGGTACAGTGGGCAGTGTTGGATGGGGATAAAGTTAAGATCCTATTTCAGATTCTATCTCAGAGAAGTCACTTTACTTACCTCACTTTCTCCATCTGTAAAAAGGGAATAAGATTAGCCACCTCCAGAATGTGGAGGTAAAACTAGAAAATAATCATAAAGCACCATATAAATGTTTAACACTCATTATTATGTCCTTGAATTACATTTTTGTGATTGCCAGCAAATAGATTCTCTTTAGCTATTGTTATGCCTATTTCATCCCTAGCCAGGTGTCATTTATCACTTAATCTGTAGTTCATAAATCCAAATCCTCTTACTGAATACTTAACTAACTCTTATCAAATCTTTATCTCTTGAAGCTCTTGCATTTGATAAGTAACAGTTATGAAAGTACCACCAGCAGTCTTAAGACTTTCATTTTTTGCAGAACTTTTTAAACTTTAGGAATTCTTTATACAAGAATATGTGTGTGTCTGTGTGTATGTATGTATGTATGTATGTACATATGTTTGTGTGACATAAATTTGTTGTTGCATGGTTTTGAGTCAAATCCAACTCTTTGGTGGCATTTTCTTGCCATAGACACTGGAGTGGCTGGCCTTTTTCTTCTCCAGCTCATTTTACAGATGAGAAAACCAGGGTCACACAACTAGTGAGTGTCTGAAGTCAGATTTGACCTCAGGAAGATGAGGCTTTCTTACCCCAGGCCCAGCACTCATTGCACTCTGGCACCACCTAGCTGTTCCATCCTGAAGTGGAAGTGGGAGTCACTCAAGTTAGCCTGGAGTAGATTTAGATTGTTCTAAGGCACAGCTGTATACTGGCCTGTCTCAGTTTCAGTCAATCATTGAATCATCAAGAATTAGAAAAAGAAGTAGAAAGAATGAAGTAATCTTTACCCTAAGGAATTTATATTCTAATGGGAAGACAACAAGCATATTTAGCAGCTTAGGGAAATAAATAAAAAGAAATGCAAATTTGAGAAAACAAGAGCAGTTAGAGATATCAAAAAAGGCTTTATACAGATGATGTGACTTGATCTGAATGTTAGAGAAATGAAGGAGTTCAATGAGGTTGCAGTAAGGAGGGGCAGAGCATTGTAGACCTGTGGGATGACCAGTGCCAAGGCTGCAAGAGAGGATCAACAGGAGAAATAAGGTTCAATGCGGCTAGAAAGACAAACGAGGACCATTTAGAATGGAAAACTAAATAGAGCTTTTACATATTATCTGAAAGGCAGATTATTCCAAATTATCTGAGATCCCTTAGCGTATAGGGATGTGACAGCACTTGGTGTTGGCACAGTGGATAGAGTACCAGCTCTGGAGTCAGGAGGATGGAAGTTCAACTCTGGCCTCAGATACTTGACTCTTACTAGCTATGTGACCTCTGGCAAGTCATTTAACCCTGACTGCATCTCATCCAATGCTGTCTCCAGTTATCCTGATCCATATCTGGCCATTGGACCCAGATGGCTCAGGAGAAGAAAGTGAGGTTGGTGATTTAGCAAAGACCCCCCTCACTCAAATCCAATTCAGCTACTTGTCATGGCATCACCTCCCTGTTGTTATGGTCTTGTTGAATAAATTAATATCGGGGTTTTTTTAATTAGCTCATTTAAAAATTCCCTTCTACTCTAAAATTCTATAGTTCTTCCTCTCAACATAGTGAAATTTCTATGAAGGCAGCTTTCTAAGTTTTCTTTAGGTGAAGATCAATAGATATGTGTTTTATTTTTTTAATACCCACAATGAACATTAATCCTTTGTTCAGTTGGATGATGTAGAATGTTGTCCTAGGCATTGTAAATGGAGGTAATCCATGGTATTTTATATTTAATAAAAATTTTTGCTGTTGAGTCATTTCAGTAGTGCCCAATTCTTCATGATCTCATTTAAGGTTTTCTTGGCAGAAATACTGGAGTGGTTGGTTTGTCATTTCCTCCAACTCATTTCACAGATGAGAAAATGGAAGTAAACAGACTAAGTGACTTACCCAGGGTCAAACAGCTAATCAGTGTCTGAGACCAAATTTGAATTGAGAGAGGATGAGTGTTCCTGACCTTGGGGTCAGCACTCTAGCCACTCACTGTTCCATCTAGCTTCCCTTCATAAAAATACCTCATGATAAATCTTAGACATCTCACCTTGTGAAGGAAATTCATGAAGATTAAAAAAATATTTTACTAGATTTTAGAGACTTTAAACTTTTCATATGTTAATTATAGTAAAATTTTAAAATAGTAAAAGAATTATGATATTGTGTTTCTTTGTTTTAATTTTAGCCAGAAAGTGAAATTTCAACTACTGCGGATGATTATAGTTCAGAGGTAAGATTAAATGGTCTTTGTATTTCAGATAACAAAAAGTTGGACTACGAGTTTTATAATTTTCTAGTGACTCAAACCCTCTCTTCCTTTCCCTTTAAAAATGCATCATATTTTTTAAAAAACACTCAAAATTATTTTAAGATTTTAACATCTTAAATCTCTTTGACTAATTTCAGTCTTTTCATTTAGACCCTCCATTATAGTTTCTCTTGAGTTTTCCATATAGATCTCTCTCTCTCCCCCGCTCTCCTGCCTCTCCCCTCCATACATATGTGTGTGTGTAATATGCATATATATATATATATGATACATGTATGTGATTGCTAGGATATATGACTTGAATGATTACTACATTTACATAAAATAGAATATGCTGTGCCATTCTCTTAATATTTAATGTTCTGCTTGAATTCTTGATGTTAATTCTTTTATTGTAAGAAATGTTGAGGGGCGGCTAGGTGGCGCAGTGGATAAAGCACCGGCCCTGGAGTCAGGAGTACCTGGGTTCAAATCCGGTATCAGACACTTAATAATTACCTAGCTGTGTGGCCTTGGCCAAGCCACTTAACCCCATTTGCCTTGCAAAAAAAAAAAACTAAAAAAAAGAAAGAAATGTTGATATGGTTATTCTTTTTTTTTTTAGTTAGTTATATAACTTTTTAGAAGTTACATAATTATAAGAAATATCTTGTCAGTAACATAAATATATACAATATGTTATTTAATTTACATATCTTTTTTAATTAATTTTTTTTGTCTGGGGACATAGAAGATAGAATTTTTTTATCTGAATGTTTCAGCCCCTTAATCTATATCCATTGACCTAAACACTTAAGACTATTAATTTCCTTTGGTGTTTAATTAAAAGCAATCATCTTACTTAGGGAAGAAAAAACAAAAACCTAGAATGTTTTAAATTAGTTATAGATTATAAGGGGAATGAAAATTTAAAATTTTTAAGAATTTTATTTGTGCCCAAAGATTCAATTAATATTTGAGCTGAGACATAAAATGATGAGAATGTGATAAAAATGCTAATTTTTTTTAGCTTAAAAGTACTTGTGGAAAGGCAAATAATGCTGGAAAATCTAGGTATTGATTCACAAATTTGTCATTAATTTACATACTATTATTAAGTGTTAGGAAATTCTAGAAAACATGCTGAAAAATATAGGGCAGGTGAAGTACTTCTTAAAATTCAGCATCAACCTAACAGAAAAAAGAACTGAACAAACATTCCCAAAATAAATATGAATTTTTAATTGCAAAAGCAAAAACTATATAGTGATGGGAAAACAAATCAAAACAAATTTGATAAGAAAAATATCTTAGCTCTCTTAGTAACTACTTATGAGGCAATCTTTTATCCTGAATCATTCTTTGAGAAACTTTCCACATTCCTATATAAAAAATATCCTACAGAACATGATAGCAATGTTTTAAGCCATTTGAAAATGATCAGAGGGTGTTGCTTGAAGTAAATGAAAACAGAAGTTTAAGGAATTTTACATGATTGTATGACCTTAATCTCCAAAAAAAGGTAGAGGTCAGCACCATCTGAGAGTGATAAAGACAAAAGAAAAGTTGAGCTAGAGAGATGGAGGAGCCCTAGCTGGAAGAGGGAAGAGTCGATAAAGGAAAAGGTACAAGATATCAAAAGTACAATAAGGAATTAATAAAATGAGAGATTTAAGAATTCTACTTAGCAGTGAGGACTCATCTTGAAATTCTAAAGCAGAGAAGTATCATAGTATGAAATTCCACCCTTGAATAGCAAATCTTTGCTTTTGATATTATGAACCATTTTTTTCCTGCACAAATGAACCCCATTTGGAATTTCCTTGGGATCCATCCAGTCAAACCACATTATGTCTTCCCATTCCAGATCAGGTGATTAGAATGCTCATTGTCTAACTTAGTGGCAGAAATACTTAATGTGATCTTTTTTTTCCATCCTTTTTTATTACTGTGATTGTGACATGTCAACAAACACAAATATTTCTCTATGAAAAGAACAGAAAAAAGAGAATTCCATAAAGCTATTAATATCTACTAGGTATTGCTTAGAGTTTTTTTCTATATTTCAAACTTAAAGTAGCCTCCTTTTCTGTGTTTCCCCTTAGGTTCTTTTTATAATTTTTAATTTTTTTAGTTTTTTTGCAAGGCAAATGGGATTAAGTGGCTTGCCCAAGGCCACACAGCTAGGTAATTATTAAGTGTCTGAGGTCAGATTTGAACTCAGGTCCTCCTGACTTCAGAGCTGGTGCTCTATCCATTGTGCCACTTAGCCGCCCCACTCTTAGGTTCTTTTTAATTTCTTTAATAATTTTTTTGAACTGTTCTTTTTTTTTAAATGTAACTATTACTATCCCCCCAAAAAACTGCCTTCCTCTCTTGCAAAATATATATTATATATAGATATAGATATAGATATATAGATATATAGATATATATACACATAATATACAGTCACACAAAACAGACCCATATGTTGGTCACTTGGTTCTCTTTTAAAAACTAGAAGTAGTTATTATGTTCATCGTCCTTCACCCCAAGACTTTTCTTCCATTATCATCCTTTTCTTTCAGCTTATCCTCATCTTTCTCCCCAAAGTCCTCCTTCCTCCACTTAACTAGTTCCTTTAATAATCACCGCCCCATCCTTCTCTTTGCTCATGTTCCTATTCTACTTTTGGGAGAAACTGTAGTGTCTCCTGGTAAAGAATCTGGAGATTAGCCTGAGTTGCCCTGCAAGAGAGCAGGAATAAAGGAAAAACTTATCTTGTGGAGCTACATGTTCATAATAGAATGGGCAGGGGGAGAGCTTGGGGGGAACAGGGTTTAGCAGTATGTTCCAAGTTTGTCTTCAGTAATTTTATATCAGCTTCCATCTTAACATAATTTTCATCTTAGAGTCAACCTTCTGGACAGTTGTATGAATTTTATAATGCTAGTCTAAGACTAGTAAACTATTTTGGTTAGAAATGGACCTGAAATGAACACACCTTAAATAGCAATTTAAATGAAAAATTTTGATGAAATGCTTCATAAGTACCAAACAGGTTTCACACAATTTTGTCAAAGTGAAGGTTTAACAATTTTTGGTTATAACTGATATATTTCATCCTTTAGAAATGAAAAATATATTTATTTTGAAATGCATTTCATTGTCATTTTTTTAATCTTTATATATGTAAAAATTTAGTCAAAATTGAATAAATAGCTAATGAAAAATTTTTATCACATAAACAATTTCTGTAGAAAAGTAATTTCTGTTAGCCATAGATTGTTATATATAAATTCATCACATATTAAGAAATTGTTCTTATACAGGTAAATGGTTGCAGTTTGGTGAGAGCAGATATTCCTACAAATTTATTAATGGTACAGTATTACAAGTTATGTATAATGATAACAATAATAATATTAACACTGTTTAATAGTAAGAACACTTATCTACTAATAAATCTTTTCTTCTGCATGTGGTGCTATCTTTGTTATTTATACCTATCTTTAACTTTATACAAAGCATTCACTATACAAAAATCTTAACATTAACAGAATTTGCAACTATTCTTTATGTCAGAGCTTTTGGAGTGCAAATAACATTAACCACACAAGTCAGTAAACTGGATGAGTATATGTTTCAACAATATTTGATATGGAAGTCAGCATTTGAATAACACCGCCCCCCCCCCCCGAGGAATGTTTTACATATTGATTTTTAAGAAAATGGGTTGATTTAGGAAGAAGAATTTGGAATTGGCGAGCCTTATTCTGAACAAGGAGCGCAGTACCCTTCTACACAACTAGAGATGATGGAGAATGAATTGGCTGGGAAACAGCAAGAGATTGAAGATCTCAACAGAGAACTAGAGGAAATGAGAGCAGCATATGGCACAGAAGGATTGCAGCAGGTACACTTACCTTAGGCTGCTTTCTGTTTATCATTTAGCAGTACAGAAACCTTAGTGTCAATTAATTGGGCATAACTTTCTTTTAGAAAAATGTTTTGAACAAGTTCATTGAGGTCATAGTTGTGTTAATGTAAATTGGACTCTTGACACATGCTATTCATATTCCAGAGTCACAGTTTTCATTCCTTGTATGTTGTTTGGATAATATTCAGGGGAAAAAAATCTTAGTTGGTTTGTTTTATTTTTCAAGGTATGTGGTAGTAAAACTATTATTTACCAGATTTTTCTGATTTCAGCCTACTCAAAAGAGTTCTTGCTGTGAGTAGCCAGGTTTGCTACAGACCATAGATGGGACTCATAGAATGTGAAAATGTTTCATTTGCCTCTTCATTTAAAAGATACCTATCTTTTGAACAACTTGAGATAGGGATACTGTTGGCATTCATATTACTGTAAGAGTTGTCTGTTTCCCCTTCAATTTAAAATGGATTGATTTATATTTATTTTTTAATTGCTTTGTATTTCATATTTCTGCATTTAAGTTTTATAAAAATTGCCTTTTTTCATTTTTATGTAATAATTTGTAAAGAACCTTAGATAATTTAAACAGTATTTAATTGAATGCTTATCATTTCTTATTGCTCTGTTTTAGATTGCAATTCAAACACTTCATTGGGTTAATTTTTTTGATAACTGAATTAAACAGTAGTTATAATAATTTTTTGTTGTTCAGTAGTTTACAGTTATGTCTGACTTTTCATTATCCATTTCTTGGCTTGTGCATTGCCATTTTCGTTTCCAGCTCATTTACAGATGAGAAAAGTGACTTCAGTTAAGTGACTTCTCCAGGGTCATACAATTAGTAAGTGTCTGAGGCTGGATTGAATTCATGATGAGTCTTCCAGACTCCAGGCCTGGAATTCTATCCACTTGGGCTGCTTAGAGACCCTGGTTATAATAATAACAAGCCTAAATTTATATAGTGCTTCATGATTTACATAATTCTTTTTAAAGAATTTTTCAAGTTCTTAATATTCTTTGTAAGAACTATTTATATAATGTTATTCTTTTGATACCCTATGAGTTCAGTTGAGCAGATGTGTTTATCTCCATTTAACCAATGAATAAAATAAGACTGAGCAACCAATGTCAAGGTCATACAACTAGTAAATGATAGAAGTGTATCTGGATCCCAAGCTTTTTGTCTTAATTTCTTGTACGGCGTTTCATCTATCCTGTAATAACAATATAGAAAACCTTTGTTTTGTAGCAATCCACATAGAAAACTGTGACAAAACACTATAGTTATATAGTTGGCATGTGAGTTCTCATGGTCTATCTAATTTATTCCATTGGTCAAAATCAGTTTTTCCATAGAGTACAGTAAAAAAGAAAAAAAAATAGTTTCATAGTGAGAGTGATGTTGCTGATGATTTTAATTCCTGCCAGAAACAAACACTATTGCATTTTCCTTAATTTTCTTGACATCTCCAGAATGAAAATGAGGGGAAATGGAGTTTTCTTTTTCCTTGGAAAAAGATTTTCATAGTCTGTGGAACTATAAAATCAAAATGCATTTCAGTTAAAATAGTGAGTCAGAACATCTAAGTCTCCAACTTAGAATAGAGACAGAACAAATTGATTTGACTAATCTATTAAGAATGCATCTCTTACTGTTTTTTTTTAAAATAACATCTACCCTTTTTATTAAACCCATCAAGAAGACTGCATATTCTAAAAAGTTCCCATACTAATCAATTCTTGTGTTCAACAACCTTCACCGAAAACAGATCACAAGTATATTTAATAATTTTACTAATCTTTAATGTTTATTTTCCCACAAGTATGAGATATGCCTAAACAATTTTTGTGATTACATGGTTTCATTCTACTTGTGTAATATTATCATGTTCACTAATATTGCATTAACAATAATAGCACCCATTATTTGGAAAGAGGAATACCAGCTTTTGCTCTTGGATAATTTGGAATATCTTTTATATTATTGAATATTTTACAGGTTCTTAATTTATATAAAAGAATTTTGCTATGAAATTCTTTTGAAGGATACCTCAATTAAATCTGGTATATATTACCTCCAAATTTAGGAAGAAATAATAAAAAATTATATTTTCCCTCTACAAATATTCGAGAATAACTCCCCTTTTCTATAAAATCTGTTGGTAGAGGTTCTCATTTCCTCTATGATTTTGTTTTTCTAACTGGACTACAAAGCCCAGATCCTAGTGTTTCAGTTTACTCTACTTAGGAAAATCACTTTTAAAATAATTTAACTTTATGGCTCATATTACTATCAACCATCTTATATGGCTGCACAGATATATGTCCAGAATAAAATACATTCCTTTAATAATTTTGTGCGTGAATTAATGTTCTCCTTTGAAGCTGCTTTTGGTGGGTTTGGCATACATAGAGAAGAAATTTTGTATAAAATAAATAATTATTTTCTTTAGAAAGAATGCAAAGTAAATGAACATTGCTAAGTTTATTTCCGGAAAATGTAAATTCAGAATTATAGGTTTGCTTCTCAACTATTGGAAGTTTTTAAGAAGACAGTTGAGTGAATTTTTTTTAACTCATTAAAAGCTTTATTGTCAAATTGAAGAATAATGATAGTTATAACAATAAAAATATAACTTAAAAATAAAAGATAATAGAGCATTGGCATTTAGAGACATGAGTAACTTAACGTCATAGTTGAGGTCTTTCTCCATATTAGTAAAATAGAGGTATTCTCTGGTCACCTGGGTATGAGTATTCCCACCATTGTTCCAGATAATGGTCCATTCATGCCTTGTCATCTTTTGCAATACAAAGCTCCTGTTCTTAAGGAGTTCACAATCTATTGAAGGACACCATATCACCATATGCAGATGAAAATATTCAAATAAGATCTCTAAGGATAAATTAGAGATAATCAGTGTGGGGGGGAGGCATTGACTTTAAGAGGGATTGAGAAAAGTTTCTTGCAGAATGCAGTATTTTAGCTAAGACTTCAAGGAGGCCAGGAAGACCAGAAGATGAAGATGAGGAGGGAAGAGAATCCCAGGCTGACAGCTAGTAAATAAATGCCTGGAATTGGGAGATGGGGTGTTTTGTCTGACAAAGTGCAAGAAAATTATATGAAGACTGGAAAGGGCCAGGTTATAGATGGCTTTAATAACCAAACATATAATTTCATATTTGGTCCTAGAGGTAATAGGGAGCCACTGGAGTTTATTGAGGAGTGAAAGTGGGAACTGGGTTTAACACAGTCGGACTTCGCTTTAGGCAGATGGAAGATGGCCTGGAGAGGAGAGAGACACGAATCAGACGACTGCTACAGTAGTCCAGGTGTGAAGCTGTGAGAATCTGGACCAGATGGCCTACGTGAAAAGTATTATGATGGTTAGAGACACTAGGCTTTGCAAGTGAGTGTAAGAGAAGAGTTGAGGATGACTCTTACCTAAGAAGTGAGCTTGGGTAACTGGAGGGCTTGGGGGAAGAGATGAGTTCAATTTTAGACTTAGGGTGTTCAGAATATCAATGAGACATCCACTTCAAGATGTCCAGTAGGTAGTTGGAGATAAGGCAGGCAGGGTCAGATGAGGGGGTTAGGGTTAGATAAGAGGAGATGAGTTCAATTTTAGACTTAGGGTGTTCAGAATATCAATGAGACATCCACTTCAAGATGTCCAGTAGGTAGTTGGAGATAAGGCAGGCAGGGTCAGATGAGGGGGTTAGGGTTAGATAAGAGGATTTGGGAATCATCAGCATAGAGACAATAAGAAACTCCCTGCTAACTGATATGATTATTTAGTGACTAAATCATACCTGCAGCTTGTTTTTGTAGAGCCTGTAAGCTGAGATGATTTTTACATTTATAAATAAAACTTTATTGTATTTCAAAATGTGAAAACTATTCCTAGTTCTCAGGCCTAGAAAAAGAGAAGAGCAGCCTGTGAACTGTAGTTTGCCCACCTTTGACAAAGAGGAAAAAGTGATGACCAGGATCAGTTAATGGGCATGTGCTGAATGAAGAGCCAGCAAAGGAGATTGAGAAGTAATAATTAGATAAGTAGGGGCAGAAGTAGGCAAAGAGAAGAAAGTATCAAGGAGTAGAGGGTTATTGATAGTGCCATAGGCTGCAGAGAGGTCAAGAAGAATGAGGATTGAGAAAACTGAATAAATTACTATTGAATCATTTTTTTGTCACATAAAGCAAGTTTTCTGTAGGAAAAAATGTATTTCTATTAGTTATGGATAGAAAAAGGAAATATTTATTAAAATAAGATTTTTGAATCTAGAATATTTCAATATTTAGTTGTATGTCATTTTTAATAGTATTTTTATAGTTTTGTTTTTTATCATCCATTTTCACCTTTTTTTAATAGCTTCAAGAATTTGAAGCTGCAATTAAACAAAGAGATGGCATCATAACCCAACTTACTGCTAACCTACAACAGGCAAGAAGAGAAAAAGATGAGACTATGAGAGAATTTTTAGAGCTGACAGAACAAAGTCAGAAGTTACAAATACAATTTCATCATGTAAGTTTGTTTTATACTAGTATACTTTATTTTTGTAACTTTTGTGTCTTTCAGGATAAATACTATGTTCACATATATACTGGTTTCGTATGAATTATCATATAAGGAAATTAATGGATGCCATTAATTAATGCCAATTAATTAATGGGTGCCATTAGATTAAACATTAGTTCATATCCTCCTTGGTGGTTTCTCTGCTTTCTCCTTTTATTTCCCATTTCAAGAATTACGGATTTGGATATAATGATAGAAAGTTCAATGATTTACATTACCATTGTTTACTATTGATTTCAATAGCTGAGATTGAACTTTCTCAAAATAGTAGGATGGCTAAATCATTTTCTAGGCAAAAGTAATAATAATAACAATAATAATAATTCCCTAGAACAAAAAATAAATTCTCTGAGCAATTAATAATAAGACTGATGATTAATCTTTCTTTTCCCCTCAAAAGATTCCTTAATCATTCATTTGCAGATTGTATTTTATTGTGTGTGTGGAGGGGGTGTGGGTGTGTTACAGAATGATAAGAACATCTGCATATAAAGATATAATGGCTAATTCTAATAAGCAGAGGTAGGGTAAATGACCAGATGGGACTCTTTTTTTCATGATGATGGTTTTCATCCCAGGTAATAAGAATTTTTTCTGCATGATTTAGCTGCAAAAAAAAAGGGAAACTATAAAATTTATTTCTAGATTGATATTTTTCTTTTATCATACTACATTTTTTTTTCAGTGGGCTCTATTAAACAGATTTTCATAAGGAAGGCCAGTGGCTGTTCTTCCAGGTTTACTTTAAGGATAAAGGATATTGGGATATAGAGAAATAATCTCTCTTCCAGGGCCATCCAGAAGCTTGATGGAAGTTGCTGTGAGAAAAATTTACTGTGTGAACTTTGATCTGGAGCAAGGATTCTTAATTTGGATCCATGTGCTTAATTTTTTAGTGTTCTGATAATTTCATTTCAATGCAGTTGATTTAGGAAAGAAGAAAACCAAGTTCACAGTACTAAAAAATTTTTTTAAGATGAATTTGATACCAATAAAGAAGAAACAACAGAAATTATTAGGAACTATTTTGCCCAATAAAAACTGGCAATATAAATGAAGTTGAAAATATTTTCAAAACATAAATGCTCAGATTAACAATATAAAGAATAGAAGACAACTCATCCTTAGAAAAATAAATTGAAAAAGTCATAAAGTATTTCTAAAGGAAAATAGCCCAGGGTCAGATAGATTTACTTAAAGAACAATTAATTCCAAAACTAAATAAACTGGAAAAATAGGAAAAGAGGTCCTAACAAATTTCTTCTATGATAGAAACATGACTTGATATAATAAACCAAAGTAATAAGACAGAGCAAAGAAAACTATCAATATCCCCAGTGAATACTGATGGGAAAAAAAAGGTTTATACACTGACAAAGCTGAATTTATACTAAGACTGTAGAACTGATTCAATGTAAAGAAAGTTATAAACATAATTGATGTTTTTAATAACAAAAGCAACAAAAATCATGTTCTATGAAAAGATGCAAGGAAATCTTTTGTCATGCTACCACACCCATTTGTTTAAAAACACACACATACATACTCATGAAAACATAGGAATAGAGTCTTTCGTCTACCTAAGTAGTATAAGTAAAACTAAGAGTCATCATTATTTGTAATAGGAATAATCTACAGCCTTTCCTCTACTTTAAGATCAGGTACAAAGAGAGTATGTCCATTATCACTAATACTGTTTAATATAGTGCTAGATATATTAACTACAGCAATTAGAGAAGAAAAAGAAGCTAAGAGAATAAGCACAGGCAAAGAGTAAAAGCATTGCTTTTGCAGATGATATGACTGGTTTACTTTGATAGCCTTAAAAAAGTCAACTAAAAAATAATAGAAACAATTCAGTACAGTTTTAGGATATGAAATAAACTCACATAAAACATCAGGATTTCTGTATATAGTTCCAGAAAAATTCAGCAGGAAGAAATAGAGAAATTCCATTTAAAATAAGTACATACTGGGGCGGCTCGGTGCCACAGTGGATAGAGCACCGGCCCTGGAGTCAGGAGTACCTGAGTTCAAATCCGGCCTCAGACATTTAATAATTCCCTAGCTGTGTGGCCTTGGGCAAGCCACTTAACCCCACCGCCTTGAAAAAACTTAAAAAAAATAATAATAAAATAAAATAAGTACATACCTGTCAAGACCAAAACAAGAACTATAGGAAAACAATTACAATATAAAATATCTTTAGACAAATAAAGAGATCCAATTATTTAGAGAAAGATTCATTGGACATGGAATAAGCTGAACTAAAATAAAAATGACAATCCTATCTAAGTAAATTAACTTATTCAATTCCATAGCAACCAAGCCATCAAAAGATTAATTTACACAGCTAGGAAAAAAAATAACAAAATATATCAAGACAGTCAAAAGAGCAAGAATATCAAGGGAAGTACTGAAAAAAAGGTGGAAAGAAGAACCTAGCAGTAGTAGATCTCACCTTAAAGCACTACAGAGCAGAAGTCATCAAAATAATTTAGAACAGGGTAAGAAATAGAGGGGTTGATCAGTTGAAGAGATTGGTACAAAATATAACAGAGGCAAATTAGTATAGTAACCCAGTGTTTGATAAACCAACAGATCCCAGAACTCAGAAACTGGAAAACAGTCTGGCAAAACTTGTCTATAGACTGCTATCTCTTACAAATTCCAAACAGATAAATAAATTGGACAGGAAGGATCCATAAATAAATCATAAACAGATTGAAGGACATAGAAGAAATTAGCTTTCCCAAAGTGATAGATAAAGAAAACACATGGGCACTCTTTAAAGGAAGATAGCAAAGCTATGGCTATATGAAAAAAATGCACTTTCTTTTTTCCAGCCTCAGCACAGTTGTCTTGCATTATTCCAATTAATTTGTTCACACATGGCTAAATTGAAGGGAATATATAATTACTATTTTATAAACCTTTGTAGTTGATAGAGTAAGAAACAAGACATTGGTCCAAACAGAATCTGTACTTTTCCTCCAAAATCTGACTTGTGTTAAACTATCATGACATTGGATTTCAGTGTATACCCATGGTTTGTTGTTTTTTTTTTCCTTTCAAAGCAACTTCATTTTAGGGATGTTAAGGAATAGTCTATGTATTTGAACCAATATATGATGTTTAGGATGAAATGCAAATCATATACCTTTCCTTATTTTTTCTGTATATGTTTACATAACTTTATTTTATAGTTATTG
Organism: Macrotis lagotis; assembly: GCF_037893015.1. Classification (NCBI taxonomy): domain Eukaryota; kingdom Metazoa; phylum Chordata; class Mammalia; order Peramelemorphia; family Peramelidae; genus Macrotis; species Macrotis lagotis. The sequence continues at coordinate 48,737,396 of NC_133664.1, read as the reverse complement.
TGATCTAATCATAAAATTCTCTGTAGCTCTCAAGCCCTTATCAAAAGAACTCTTAAAGCTTGTGTGACTAATTAGGGAATTGTCAGGACTGGAGGGAGTTTAGATTTAGATCAGAGCTCTTTGGTGGGATCAGAGCAGTTCTACTTTTTACCAAATGTTGCTCCAAGTTGAACAATTTTCATAGTTAATTACAGTTTCTAACTCATGGTGGTACTTTGTGGAAGGCACTTTTTTTGTTTAATAAGTGGTTTATTTTTTATTAAATTTATTAAAATTTATTGTGTTTTCTTTATTAAACTGCTCGTTTTATTAAGTGTTACTATGTGATTCTCATTCTGGTCTAGATGGGAGTTTTTTAAAACTATATTTGGGAAGGGGGATGAGGGTGGGAGCTAATGTACCAATCATGGTAACAAAAGAAAAGAACAAAGAATTCTCCTTTTGTCCCTTTTTGGGGGGCCAAATGGAGTTTCTCACATTTTTAATGTTTTTTTTTGCCTTTCTTTTTTAATTTTAGTTACAGGCTAGTGAAACTCTGAGAAATAGCAGTCATAGTAGCACAGCTGCAGATTTACTTCAAGCCAAACAACAGATTCTCACTCATCAGCAGCAACTAGAAGAACAAGACCATTTATTAGAAGATTATCAAAAAAAGAAAGAAGAATTCAAAATACAAATTAATTTCCTGCAAGAGAAAATTAGAACTTATGAGATGGTATGCTCTTTTTAATGATAGTCTAGCAAAAGATTTGTAGCTTTGCAATTAGCTTTATGTTAATTTTTTTATCTCCTTTTGAATGAATTTCAAAAGCTTTAGAAATAAACATTCATTTCATCATTATTATGCAAATGACTCACAAAGGCTTTATAATGAAAAAAAGTTCTTCTCATGGAAAAAAATAATACATTTTTGGTGACTTTTTATAGCCCCATTATAGTCATCCAAGTCTTGAGTTCTAAGTCACAAGTTAAACTTTTATGTGATAATGAGATCCTTCTGCCAGGTCTTAAGATTAAACCCTTTGGAAAAGGTCTAGCATAAATCCATACTAATTCTGTTTAATAAGAAGTTTACATTGGGATGTCTAGGTGGCTCAGTGGATAAAGCACCGGCCCTGGAGTCAGGAGTACCTGAGTTCAAATGTGACCTCAGACACCCATTTGCCTTACAAAAACCTTAAAAAAAAAATAAGAAGCTTACATTGAAGGAAAACTATAAATTTATAGTATTTCTGTATAGATTCTGATTTCTGATTCTGTTAGTGTGCTGCCTTAGAAAAATCTGTTTTTTCAAGAGGTATTGTGAAATTCTGAAAAAATTTCCATAGTAAAATTTTAATTCCCCTTTATTAAAAAAAAAAATGTAACCACTTATTTGCTCAAAAACCATTTATTAAGGGCCTATTTTTTATGCCAGGTACTGTGGTAGGCACAAGTAATAGGAAAACAAAAATAAAAGAGCATTTGTTATTAAGGAGAATATATTCTGTTTGGGGGAGAAATGTGAAAAATTAAAAATACAAAATATATCCAAAATAACTAAAACACAATTTCCAGAGCATGGAGGTCATCATGATAAGGCTTGTTGGCATCTCATTGGAGCTAAATTTGGAAAGAATTTTGATGTCCCAGTGAACAACTTTTAACCACAGAGGGCAGCCTGGGCAGAGATCCAGAGATAAAGGCTAGGGGAAGCAGCAGGCAAGTGAACAGACTGGTGGGTAGAGGCTCAAAAGAGAGTGATGCCCATCTGAATGACGTTGCAGAGCGCTCTGGACCTTTTTGAGCAGGGGAGTCACATGGCCAGAACTGTGTTTTAGGAAAATCATTGGGGAGGAGGCTGGAAGTAGGGAGACCAGTTAGGAAGCTCTTGAAATAGTCCTAAGGAGAAGGGAGGAAGACCAGGACTAGGGTGTTATGGTGTATGAAGAGAGGGACGACAAACCCAAGCAATTCTGTGTAGCTCCAGTCAGCTCTGAGGATGAGTGAGGAGTTAAGGATTCTGCTGTTCTTCTTAAAATTAGCTGACTAGAAAAGAGAGTTTATGAAATTAGGCAGTGGTTGTATGTGAAAAGCCCAGAAATAACTGAAAATCATTTTAAATTCTAAATTAATGAATGAAGCAATGATCAGGATAAATCTTATTAGTTATAATTAAGAAAAACATATCAAGATCAAACTGTCATATTTGAAATGGCCATATAGACAGTTTGCTGGTGTTATTTGAAAAGTATGCATTCACTGATGGCTTGAAAATTAAAGGAAGCCATGGTCCTTGCATTCAAGAAGGGAAGAAAACATGAACAGAATAAACTAGTAGTAGAAGTAGAATGGGATGCGTGCCAGATGAGAAAAGGCGGAACAACTGTTGCTCAGTAGTAGAGGAGCAGAAAGAGAAGCCTCCCTCGAGAAAACTGAATTTGACCTGACCTTGGAAGAACCCGAAGTCTTCACCAGGGAGCTCTGGAGAGGAAGGGAGTGTCCTCAACGGGCATTCAATATGGGCTGACTGTGTGCCAGGCACTAGGGAGGTGGGCAGGGCTGCTGGTGCCCGGCTGTGGAACTTGGGCTGTGTTTGGGAGATGTTGGAGAGCCCTGAAAGTGCTAATGAGGGCAGTTGACATCATTAGGAAAGGCTGGAGTGGGAGCCAATATGAAGAGCCTCCACTGTGCTGACACAATCTTCCTGCCAGCAGACTTGCTGAACAGGGCACCACTGTGCGAGATTAGTTGGTGCAGCACATTTAAGTGTCTCATACCAAGACTCTGCAGCCAGACCCTGACTATACCGAGCTCATGAGGTAATGGTTGGGAAGGGCCCATCACAGTATCTGGTACATCCTCCCTTCCCCTTAACTATAGTAGGGTGGTTGCATCAAGTGTTAGCTATTCTCAGTTAACTGGTTGATTTCGTGAGCTAACTGTTTAAAGTTAGTAAATGTAGAAGTGATGCATCGGTTAACCATATTAACACATGTAAGTAGTTGACTGACCCAGGTGGCCATGGTGGCATCAGTTGTTCTTGTTGGATGTAGTTCTTTTCCATGACTCTGCAACCAAATCCTGAACTGGAGTCAAGAAAGTTTCATTTCTAACTCCAGATTCCATTTAAGCCAAAATTCTGGTATTGGATTGCCATGCCAGAATGTTATAGTTGTCCTTGATTAGGCTTGGAGTTTTGCTCTATTAAGTGGCTTCTGTTCAGGTGCACTGCCAAGGGATCAAGTGCATCTCAATACATTTTTTCCTCCATCCTTTTCCAGTGAATCACCTCTAGGTCCCTAACAAGATCTAGGTCAGTAGTAGATTTGAGGTAATTCAGGACACTTTTGTCTTTAGTAGACATGCAGAATGCAGGCCTTCTATGGTTGTGCTTGTTGAACCCCCTTCCTAATTAGATATTCAGAAGAGCATGCAGTGTTTCTATTTTAAGAAAATTCAAATTAAAAGTTTATCAATTGAAAGCTCTTATATAAAAATCAGAAATTATTAAAAGCCATCAATGTAGTAGAAAATAAAAGAAGCTGACATGCTTGTGAAGCGATTTGTTAAGTTGCCATCAATTAAAGTCTCTCTCTTTCTTTCAGAAGGAACAAAATAAAAAAGTAGAAGATTCGCGTAAAAGGGAATTACAGGAAAAGGAATTGGTCATTGAAGAGTTAAAAACAAAACTAACAGAAGGAGAAAGAAGCTCACTTGAACTCAAGGATAAACTATCAACTGCTGATAAATTACTGGGGGAATTCAAAGAACAGATTATAGAAAAGAACCAAGAAATAAATAATATGAGACTAGAATTAACTAATTCTAAACAAAAGGAAAGACAATGTTCTGATGAAATCAAACAATTAATGGGAACTGTTGAAGAACTTCAGAAGAAAAACCATAAGGACAGTCAATTTGAAACTGATATAGTACAAAGACTGGAACAAGAAACTCAAAGGAAATTGGAGCGGCTCCGGGCAGAGCTGGATGAAATGTATGGACAGCAGATTGTGCAGATGAAGCAGGAGTTAATAAAGCAGCATGCATTACAGATAGATGAACTAAATGCTCGGCATAAAGGCGAACTAGCAGATACTTTAAAGTCATGTCCAAATATTCCAGTAAGTGAAAATCAAATACAGTTAATGAATCTGGCAATTACAGAGTTGAATCTAAAGCTTCAAGATGCTCATTCGCAAAGGGAAAAAATAAAAGAAGAATTAGAAGTAGTTTCAGAAGAAAAGTCTACTTTACAGGCACAACTTGAAGACCTCTTTGAAGAATTAAGCTTTTCAAGGGACCAAATTCAGAGAGCAAGACAGACAATAGTTGAGCAGGAAGGTAAACTTAATGAAGCACACAAATCGCTTAGCAGTGTGGAAGATTTGAAAGCCCAGATTGTGTCTGCATCTGAATTCAGGAAGGAGTTAGAGTTAAAGCACGAGGCCGAAGTTACCAATTACAAAATAAAGCTTGAAATGCTAGAGAAAGAAAAGAATGCTGTTTTGGACAGAATGGCTGAATCTCAAGAAGCTGAATTAGAAAGATTGAGAACTCAGTTGTTATTTAGTCATGAAGAGGAACTTTCTAAACTCCGGGAAGACTTAGAAATTGAGCATCAAATAAATGTAGAAAAACTTAAAGATAACTTAGGTATTCACTATAAACAGCAGATAGAGGATTTACACAATGAAATGAGTCAAAAGATAGAAACCATGCAATGTGAAAAAGACAGTTTAATAACTAAGCAGAATCAATTACTTTTAGAAATTTCAAAGCTGAAAGATTTACAGCAGTCTCTTGTAAATTCAAAATCAGAAGAGATGACCCTTCAAATCAGTGAACTTCAGAAAGAAATTGAAGTACTCAGACAAGAGGAAAAGGAAAAAGGCACACTTGAACAAGAAGTGCAAGAGTTACAACTTAAAACAGAGTTTTTGGAAAAGCAAATAAAAGAGAAAGAAGATGACCTTCAAGAAAAATTTACACAACTTGAAACTGAGAATACTATTCTTAAAAATGAAAAGAAAGCTCTTGAAGACATGCTGAAAATATATATTCCTAGTAGCAAAGAAGAAAGCTTGATTTTTATAGATTCAGTTAAGCCCATATCTGAAGAGTGTGACTGGCAAAAAAAAATTGATATACTCCTAGAAGAAAATGGGAAACTCACAAAGCAATGCACTCAGCTAAATGAAGAGATAGAGAAGCAAAGGAACACATATTCGTTTGCTGAAAAAAAATTTTGAGGTTAACTATCAGGAGTTGCGAGAAGAATATGCTTGTCTTCTAAAGGTAAAAGCTGATTTAGAGGACAGTAAAAGCAAACAGGAAGTAGAATATCAAATGAAGTTAAAGGCTCTAACTGATGAGATTTATCATTTACAGAGAAGTAAGCCAGTTTTAGTGAAAACTAAAAGTGCAGATTCTGAAAGCTGTAAAGATGACAAGCCTTTCATAGCAGAAATTTCTGAAGTTGGTGAAGTTGTAGAGAAAGATACTACAGAACTTATGGAGAAACTGGAGGTGACCCAGCGAGAAAAGTTGGAACTATCAGAGAGGCTATCAGATCTTTCTGAACAGTTAAAGCAGAAGCATGGTGAAATTCATCACTTAAATGAGGAAGTTAAATCTTTAAAAGAAGAAAAAGAGCTCGTTTTAAAAAGATGCGAAGAGCTAGAAATCATAGTCAGCCATACTCGAGCAGAACATGTGGATGAGTTCAGACTTAAGCCATGTGATTTTAAAGATGATATTCAAACAGAGGGAAGTAAAGATTATAAAAGTTCTGTATTTAAAGTAAATAAAAACTATAGTGAAGGAGCAAAGATCATAGAGAAAAATAAAATTTCATTTGAAGATGTGACTGTTAAAAAAGAAAGCACACTAGAGCTGGTAAAACCTGAAAAGTATTCACTTTTGGATCAAGTAGACTCTGTGACTGAGCAGTTGGCTAATGAGGCATCATCATCATCATCTTTGGCTGTTGCACAGACTGAAAATGACCAGCTTCGGCAGGAACTCAGTATTCTGAAATCTGAACAGGTTTGTTTACTGATTTATGTGTGATTCAGAGGAAAGAGGAAAAAGCCTCCTACTTGGAAATATTTTCAACTTCTACTTAACTCCCACATCCTTAACATGGCTTAAGAAATGGCCTGTTTGATTAAGTAGCTTAAAGGAGATCAATGGTACAAAATATATAACAGCAGATGATTTCTCTTTCCTTCCTCTTGGTCTCCTTTTGACTAGATGGCTTCCTTTTAAGGCCTGAGGCCAAGACCAAATCACACAATCTCAGATGTTTTTCTTGCCACTTAGAGCCCTCAATGGACTAGGAGTTGACGTCTCTTTTATTGTATTGGACCAGTGAATTTTCTGCTCCATTCTGTAGTCCCAGTTCTATTATTTAGTGGTATAATTTTAGGCAAGACATTTTACCCTTCTAAGACCTCAGTTTCCACATCTGTAAAATTAAAGGGAATAGACTTCATGATCATTGTGGTTTTCTAGATTTATAAATCTACATTTCTGTGAAATGTAGTAACATAATATTTTTATCCATTATTATAATCAAGAGTTAACTATATCCACACTAACTATCTCTACCAGGCTCCAAATCAAATTATTATATAAATTTAGTCATTATGTTTCCATTATGTAGCTTTCTAAAGAAGTCCTAGTAGTTTTATTCTATATTTTCCACATTTAATTTACACTTAAAATTATATAGACCTGCTCAATATTTAGTGTGTTTAAATATAACCTATAGAGTATATTTTTAAAAAGAAACATACTCAGAAAATATGTGGTACTCAAGGCCTTGAAAATTATGAGGTGTCTTTACATCTCTTGTACTATTATTATCTGAGTTCTATAATTAAAAAAGCATTTAAATGGTGGTAATGGAAATAATTGGAAACAATTTAATACATTCTTAGGTGCAGTTGATAATAACAATTTTGGTAATACAATAAAAAATGCAGAGAAAGAACAGATGATTTCACTTGTCATTTTAAAACATGTGCAATGTGTGTACTTTCAATTGAAGGCGGATTTGAGGCTTCAGATGGAGGCCCAGCACCTTTGCCTTTCCCTGGTTCATTCAGCTCACGTGAAGCAGGTATGTGTCTGCATGGAAGAGGAGAGAGCAAGTGCACTAAACAGCCTTCGAGAGGAACTTGTTTCTACTCATGAAGAAGAGATGAAGGAGCTTCGGAAAATTCATAATTTAGAACTACAGAACATCAAGAGACAAGAAGCAGGTAAATTGTGGAAGCGATTCTGAGTAGTACGCATTCCAACTGATGTCTGAATAAAATCTTAAATGCTTTGAGGCATATCCTGTAGTTGTCTACGCTCTGTGAGGTTGTCATTTTGACTCAGTCTTGGGGGAGCCAAGTGGCCATGGAAGTCCAGCCCAAAGAAACCAAGGTAGTCCTTAGGCTGCTGGAGGGATTGATCAGTGCTCTATTTAGGAAGGCCCAGACTGATCCATATCCCTGGCCCAAAGCCTCTGGTAAACCCTTAGATCAATTTAACCCCCCCCATCCCCCCAAAATAGAAACTTGGGATAAAATAGGAGGTAGACCCAGTTATAGATCTTAAACTCATAGCCTTGGGTTGCAGTCATATCTGTTTTTTTGAGAGGAGATAGTCAAGGGCTGTCATCACAGCATTTGTCTTCCCTATGATAAGCCCCTTTTCTTACTGAATGCTTTAATATCACAACTCAGTAAGACTATCTTAATTTTAAGAAGCATCTTTGTGAAAGGTAGAAGGTCAGATGCATGGTCTGTGGGTTACATGTGAGCCACCTCACTTCTGAATGTGGGTCTCAATCAGATTAAAATGTAATTGAGAAATATTTAACAAAAAAAATAAAACTACATAAAAACACAAATAAAATTACATTTTAAAAGTTAATAGTAGGGGCGGCTAGGTGGCATAGTGGATAAAGCACCAGCCCTGGAGTCAGGAGTACCTGGGTTCAAATCCGGTCTCAGACACTTAATAATTACCTAGCTGTGTGGCCTTGGGCAAGCCACTTAATCACATTGTCTAGCAAAAACCTAAAAAAAAAAAAAAAAAAAGTTAATAGTGACTCACAGGGATTCTTCTGTGTGGATTAGTGACCCTTGTTTCTATATAAGCCTGACTCTGTTTGGTGATGTGACTGGAGAATTGACTTTAGAGTCAAGAAGAAGTGTGTTTAAGTCTTTCCTAAATCCAACTGCTATGATCTTGCTAGGTAAATGAAGGGTATGGGCTTCATTACCCCCCTGCTCATGGCTGGTTTCTGCCAGGTCTGTGATCCTGGAAGCATTCTGCCCTCCAGAAAAGAGGCCAGTCTACACTGGGAGAGGAACTTCCTCACCAAGAATTCCTGTATCAGTGAAAGTACAAGTCTGGTCAAGGCACTGCAATAATGATATGGGTTATACTTAGGGCTCTCGTTACCCTTTATCAGTATAACGGGCAAAACCAAATAGCTAAGAAACTGGCTTTTAGATATCCTGTTAATCAGAAAATAACTGAGTGTAGTCATTTGAAGTAGTTTTGTTGCAGCAAGACTAGATATAGCAGAAGATTAAGTTATTTCAGGTAAAATAAATGCTTAATAGTTGTATTTCAGTATACAAATTGATATACATTTTCTGTTTTCATAGATGATGAAAGGATGTCTTTAGAGATGCTTATGGAGAAACTCCATAAGGCAGTGATTGAGGAATGCTCTTGTTTTAATCAGGTAAGATATTAATTTAAAAATAGTTTTTAGGGAACAATTTAGAATTGCTGTTTTTTATAAACAAACTTAACCCTCCCAATTTTCCATAAGATGACACCTTGTCTGGGACTGTTTCACACAGTAAACTACCGATGAACAGTTTTACTTTCATATGTAGTTTCGGTTTATTCTTTCTCATTGGTCTTCCTGAAACCAAGATCAGAAAATGACATATCTTCAGGCATCAAGGGAAATTGGGGAAAGATAATACAAACTTGTAGATAACAAAGGAGTCCTCCTACTATTACCAAAGACACATGCAGGCCCAGACCCTCTCCCACTATGGGTTTGCTGTTGTTTTAGCCCTGCTTCTAGAAGAACCAGAAGGGAGACAGGAAAAACCCCAGGCTGGAGTGGCTAATGCTTAACTTAGCTTTTCTTTTTTCAGTAACATCACAACTATTCCTAATGCCATTTTCTAAACTGTCCAGGGATGTGAGATACATGATTTAATAGAAAGATCTGACTTTGATAGAAAAGATTTGACTTAGTCACTTGGTTCTTTTACCTTGTGCAAATAACTTTACCTCTGTTCTCAGTTTCCATATATGTAGTAGAATAACATTAGTTCGTATTTCTAAAGTGGGTTATGGATTACAGGCACTTTCCTATCCTCCTCTGAATTACATCAAAGGTATGTTGGGCTAAGATTTGCACCCAGGCCTCCATTCTCCAAACCTTCTGTTTTTTCACTCATCTGTAAAATAAATATAATACCAGTATCTTTGCAAGGCTATTAGGAGGATCAGTTGAGATTAAGTATGCAAATGCCAGCAATATTAGTTCCTGCCTCCGAGGAAAGACTAGAACTCTGACTTTCTTTCCACTTCCAGAGTTCTTTGTACTCCTTTGGAGCCATGAGTTCAATCAAAGCTAAATGAAAAAAAAAATTACTTAGCATTTATTGATAAGAGCTATTTGTAGGTAAATATTTTTATTAAGAACATATCAACTAGCAATTTATTATTCATTTTAAATGTTAGATGTAGGTTTATATAGATGTGAAAATAATTCTTAAATTTATAAAATTTTCTGTTTGCTTTCTCAGAGCATTTAATCAAGTTCATAGCATATCGAATGCTTCTGTAGTTTTTCTGCAAGAAAAACAACTCATAAACAAAAACAGCTCATAAACATAAGGGCCTGGGGAGGCTAGGTGGCACAGTGGATAAAGCACCAGCCCTGGAGTCAGGAGTACCTGGGTTCAAATCCAGTCTCAGACACTTAATAATTACGTAGCTGTGTGGCCTTGGACAAGCCACTTAACCCCATTTGCCTTGCAAAAACCTAATAAATAAATGAATGAATGAATGAATGAATGAATGAAATATAAGGGCCAAGATATGTAGAGTGTAATGTTCTGCTTGTTGGGTTGCTAATCCTCTGTTATCATCTCTAATGAGACAGAATTTTCATACAATGCTGTTTCTATTCAGTAATAGATATTGAGCTAATTTTCTTTTTACCTGGGAAATTTTATTTTTTTTATTAATTTTATTAAAGATATTATTTGAGTTTTACAATTTACCCCCCCAATCTTACTTCCCTCCCCCCACCCCCACCCCCATGAAAAGCAATCTGTCAGTCTTTTACTTTGTTTCCATGTTGTACCTTGATCCAAATTGGGTGTTATGAGAAATCATATCCTTAGAGAAGAGACAAGAGTTCTAAGAGGTAACAAGATCAGACAATAAGATATCTGTTTTTTTCTAAATTAAAGGGAATAGTCCTTGAACTTTGTTCAAACTCCACAGCTCCTTAACTGGATACAGATGGCACTCTCTTTTGCAAGCAGCCCCAAATTGCTCCCGATTGTTGCACTGATGTGATGAGCGAGTCTATCAAGGTTGAATATCACCCCCATGTTGCTGTTAGGGTATACAGTGTTTTTCTGGTATTTGAGCTGCTAATTTTAAGGGTAGGGTGCTGCAAGCTAGGAGTGGATTAAAAGTTCAAGGTGAATTTCAACATTAAAAGAAGATTATCCAAGGTATAACATTTTTTAAAAAAGGATTGAAATATTTACTCAAACAAAAGTCTTGAGAAGGAAATCTGGTTTTTTTTTGGTCTCATAAAGAATTTTATATTTCTTTACCTAACATCTATGATAAGATGTTTTCAAGAGACATTATGTTTAAATATTCTGTTTGCAGTTTCATATAATGAATGGATTTTGCATTACTTTAAATAGATTATATTTTTTGTTTTCTTTTTGCTTTCCTCTATTCTTAACTGTTAGATGTCTTTGCTAATACAGTTTTGATTAAGATGTTAGTTGAAATTTCAGCCTTTTAATTTTCTTTAATTTTGGTATCAACAGTCTTTATGCAGAATTCTTGATACATGTAACACAGCTTCTTTCAAATATGAAATGAAAGTAGAAAAAAGAGACATTTCTGGTGTTTATTCACATGAAGTTAAAGAAGAAAGCCCAGAATTGCAGAATTGTACATTTGATGTTCAAGGTAATGCTAAAAATCTTTTCAAAGGTGTCTATACTATTAAATATATCCTAGCTCTTAATATTATTGTATTACTATTTAATTAACCAAAAAATTGAATTTTGTAATCTGAATATAATTTGAATTTTATATCAAATTTTTGTTTCCCTAGTTTTTACTCCTAATGATGAGTTGTGTTTTACAACAATTTGAGGAATAGAAATGTCTTGATTTATTGATGTAAAGATGAATTTTTTCCATTATGGCATGGACATGTAACCTATACTATTATCTGAATCCAAAAATTGATTAAAGTACTGGAAAGTGTGATAGAATTGAAAAGACACAGTATGATTCTGGAAACCCTTTGCTACAATATCTTGAAATAGGGAATTTTACCATAAAGTACATTTTCCCACTCTGTAAATGAAATTTCACTTTTCAGAATAGAAACTTGAAGTGCTTGCCATTAAAGGTGAAGGATTTCAAGATGAAAGAATTTGAAAATAAAATATTTCAAGATTACCTATTTTTTCAAAATGTTAGACAGGAATGAAAATACATCTCTTAGCAGATCCTGGAAATATTTTCCTAATAGCATAATAACATCTCTTCTTTCCTAAAAATTGATAAAGAAGTAAAAAGTTTGCCTCTGAGGTTATACTTTCACTATTAGAGAGAAGAGAGTCATTATCCTCATATAATATGGATGCATAAAACTATATTATAACTTTTAAAAGATAATAGATAGGGGCAGCTAGGCAGTGCAGTGGATAGAGCACCAACCCTGGAGTCAGGAAGACCTGAGTTCAAATCTGGCCTCAGACACTTAATAATGTGTGTGACCTTGGGCAAGTCACTTAACCCCACTGCCTTGCAAAAACCAAAAAGAAAACAAAAACTAAAGATAATAGGTAGCTAGAAAGGTTTTGAAAACCTCCCATAGCATGTATGTTATATTATATCTGTCATCAGAGAATCATCCAGAGTTGAGAAAATCTCACTACATTTGAATTTTTTCAACCATAATAATTCATGAAAAATATCTACTATGTCATGGAAAAGTTGTAATCCGTGTTGATGGAAGGGGTACTGACACTGATTAAATCCTGACTCCCTGAATAAAGAAGATTTATAAAATTCAATTCTTATTTCTATGAAACCATCAAAATTATATGGGGAAATAAGCTATGATTTAAAACAAATTAAAGTTTCTTTTCAAAAAACAGAAGAGTTTATTTCCTAAGGGGCAAAGAGTTATTTTTTAAATTGTTAAAAATTGACTAAACATAGATTGTTGATTGGCAAATTATATTGTAAAAACCATAAAAGCTGCTAAGCCTCTACCCATTCCTTCTCCACTATCTTCTTACTTCCATCTAATTTTTTTATTCTCTATATGGATATGTCTATTTTTCTCCATTTTTCAGTTTATCATTGTGTGTCCATCTTTGACTTTCTAAATTTGAGTGTTTATATACCTCTAAGTCTTTCTTTATGATATTATGCCAGTGGTTGTTCCTTTGTCATTTTCTATGCATGTTTTTGTTTATATTTCTTTGCCTTTTTCCATTTCTCTGTCATTGCCCCTTTCCTATCCCTACTTTCTTTCCCTTAACTCAACATAATATAGAACTGAGTGATTTTTTTTAAAAAATTTCTTATATTTGGGGCAGCTTGATGGTGCAAAGGATAGAACACCAGCCCTGGAGTCAGGAGGACCTGACTTCAAATCTGGCCTCAGACACTTAATACCGACTTAGCTTTGTGACCTTGGGCAAGTCTCTTAATCCATTGCCTTGCAAAAAAAAAATTCTTGTATTTTTAACCTACCTACCAGAGGACAGGGTTCAGTTTTGGAAGGCTCTCCCAAATCCCTTGGTTTGACTTTTGCCCTCCCTAAGATATCCCCTGAGAAATTTAGACTATATTTCTTTTTGTCATGCAAACTTTCAGAGTAACAATATCTTAAATACAAGATAGATTTTATTTAAGCTAATAGTAAATACAACAAATTTACACCCAAGTCCATAAATATTTGACTCAGCTCACAGTCAAGAAGTGAAGTTGTGGAGTGTTTAGAATATTTGTCATAGAGTTGTCCATAAATAAATACTGATTTCCTCTCTCCTCCCGTTCACCTTCTCCTCTCTTGTCTCTGAGGTCTCATTCTTTCTATTACTCCACTCTGCGTCTGCTCTCCCTTTGAGAAGTCACCATCTGGCTGACCTTACCTTATCCAAGCTCATCCTATAAAACAGAGTCAGGACAGTTATTCCCGTGCCATCAAAACCAATCCCAGACAGGATGTGTGGGAAGACATTTTTAGTGCCAAGAGAGGGAGACAGAGAGAGAGAGAGAGAGAGAGAGAGAGAGAGAGAGAGAGAGAGAGAGAGAAGAGAAGAGAAGAGAAGAGAAGAGAAGAGAAGAGAAGAGAAGAGAAGAGAAGAGAGAAGAGAAGAGAAGAGAAGAGAAGAGAAGAGAAGAGAAGAGAAGAGAAGAGAAGAGAAAAGAGAAGAGAGACAGACAGAGAGAGCACTACTTCTTTAACCTCCAGCTTGAAATTCAGTGAATAAACATAATAATAAATTTCAAAATATTGGTTAAAGGCTTATTAAATGCTAGACATTACTTTAAGCTCTCCAGGAACAAAGACAAAGACCAAAAATGACACACTTCCTGACCTCCAGGAGCTTACCTTGAATCACAGAAAACAGCATAAATATATGTAACATATATATATAATATATATATATATATATATATATATATATATATGTGTGTGTGTGTGTGTGTGTGTGTGTGTGTGTGTGTGTGTGTGTATGTATGTGTGTTTGCATGCTCTTTTATGCAAATCCAAAATACCTAGAGCAAATCCAAGAACATTTTGATGGGTTGGATACTACTAGATGGAGAGGCATTACTAGAAGAAATAAACAAAATGTTTTGAAAAGTAGTGACCAATAAAATAAAAATAATATATACTATTGCTGGTACCTTAAGACCACATTTTTCATAGGGAAAGAGTTAAAATACTCATTTTTTTCTTAAATATATTCATTCATTATAAAGAGTTTATCTCACTTTGAATATCTTCAGTTATGATTTATGATTATTATTTTTCAGACTTTTGACAATTACTGAATTGATTTTAATATTTTCTTTATCATCTAGACTTGCAATTAAATCTGCAATCTATTATTAACAAAATAGCAGAAGAATACAACAAGCTTTTGGCACTTCAATCCCAACTAACTAAGGATTGTGAAAAGGTGGGTATCATGGACAAACAATGTATTAAGGGAAAAAATTATTTTCTTTTTTAGGATTCTTTAAATTCCCAGATTTGGGGTGTGATTTTTTTGGTTAATCAACAACTTTTAAAAACCTAAAACTTACATTGGTTGAAATAAGAAAAATACATTAGAATGAAAATTCACGAAAGAGAAACACACACACACACACACACACACACACACACACACACACACACACACACACACATTAGAGAACTCACACAATCCAGTTGGAAGAATCTGTTCTTCTGAGCTATATGCTCTAACATTCTTATCCAGAATAGGATATCAAACTTTAAGCAGCTGTATCCATTTGCATCTTTACACAAGTATTTATGCATAACCATTTTTTCTTCTTTTCTTCTTATAAAACATCTACGGCAAGTGAATTTAGTTGATTAGAATATTAATGTAACCAAACGTATTTAAGAACTAACAGAACCATGGTATGCAATTAAAACAAGAATCAGGTGTTTTGTAAATAAATTTTGAAAGTAATAGGTAATAAAACACAACCTATCACCACTCCTGAAAACAAACAATTCCTAACCTTTTTCATATTTCTTGAAGTCAGTAGTGTCATTTTTATTTCATCTCGGTGGATATGTTTGCATTTTTGTAAACAATTCCAAAATGACCACAGTGCTTGACTATTTGGAGCACATTTTGATGTTCAAAAGCAAAGTATGTCTATTGTCTCCACTCCCAAATGTCTCTGTGTGACAGACAGAAGTCTGGCTGTTGATCAGATTTGAGACTGCACTTTGGCTATAGTTCAGGTCCCTCCTTGTTCTTACATTCAGTCATTCAATATGTGTAGAGTGCCTTCTGTGTAGCTAGCACTGTACTAGAAAGTAGAGTTGGAAACAAGAAATCTAAGACCTGCTAACTGCCTTGTATTAGTCTGCAAAGTACTTGGAAGTGGGAAATGACATGTGTAGCGACACATATAGCACTTCCAGACAGGATATGATTTAGTTCCAAAATGTCTGGTGGAGACAAGGAAACGCAGCACTGTGTTGAACCATGGGGCTTCAGAGAAAGCCAAAGCGGACGAGGTCTCAGCCCTCTTCATATAAGTTACCTGTGATAGAGGTGGGAAGTCATCTCAGAGGAAAGGCCTTCTGAAGAAGGTGAGGTTTGAGCTAAGTGAGGCAGAGATGAGGTGGGAGAGTCTTCACCATGGGGGCAGCCAGCAAAAGGGCACAGGTGCAAGGAACTGCAAGAAGGTCATGGTGAATCATAGAGTATGTGGAGAGAGGTAGGAAGGGATAGGATATGAAGAACTCTAAAAGCTGAATAGAAGACTTTCTATTTCCTCTCAGTGAAATGACCCTAATGGAGACAAACCAGGACCTGAAGCCAAGAACCTTCATTCCTCTGATTGTAATAAATGATTTTTGAATTCCAGTAGTTTAGAGAATTGTGATTACCTTTGAAAGTGAAAGTGGATTAGGGGCAAGAATTAGAGTTTAGGGCAAAGAAAGGCCAGTTCCATCTTTCTCCCAGTTTATTTATTTACAAAACTGAAGTGATGTTTAAAAGGTTCAAGAGACATAATTTCTGGGTAATTAATCATTTTATCAATAATGCTAGCATGTTACCAATAAAAAATGACTCATTGACACTCTTCTAATGCCAGAGATGAATCATTGCAGTGGGCTCATAATTTATGTGCCTTTTAGAGTGTTCCTGAGGGTCACAATCATCTCTGATTGGTTAACAATTGATGAAAGGATAATTATTAGGATGAGAGGTGAACTTTTCTAAGGAGGGACTAGGGGGATCTCTGTCTCCCACCCCAGCCTGAGTAGGCTGGGAGCTTTTCCTTAAATTAAGTTCCTTGTAAAGTTGGATAGAGTAGTATTACTTAGTTTGAGGAGACTGTTAATCCTCTCCATCATCATCATCATCATCATCAGTCCTGTCCTTCAGAGACTGAGCTTCTAAATGAGTACTTTGTATACACAGCCCTCATGTGCCTACCTCTGTTCTTCCCTCTCTCAACCATTTTGTTCTCACTGCCCACCAAGGCTTGACACAGATCTGATTGTGCCCATTTTTTGGACTCCCTCTTCACTCCAGTCCCAATTCTTGGGACTGGCCTTCAAGGCATCCACAGTCTAGCACTACTTTAACTCTCTGTCCACCTCATCCTTCCATGCCCTCAGGTTGTTGTCATTGAGGTCAGAACTGCTTTTCCTGTCCTTTTTAGAATCCAGCTTAGAGGGTGTCTTATTTTTTTTCCCTAATTGGAAGTGGCCTCCCCTGTGTATTTACTTTCACATTGTCCTTTGGTTTGCAGCTCTATTTTTGCATTTGTCATAGTATACTGTACATTATTGTCAGCTGTGTATTTACAGCAGTAAACTGAGGTCTCATCTACATTTCTTATCTTGTCCAGCACTTAACCCAATCTTCTGTGTGTGATAACTTATCGGAATATTGGTTCTATTATTTTCTAGTCCTCTCTTTCAGTGGGAGTTAGAATTGATCTTTCTACTGCAGCAATGCAATAGAGTTAGGATCTGAGACATTTGGAATAGGGTCATAAATGGAGAGATGAAAGAGACTGTAGAGGTCACTAGTACACTTGTCTCAATGCATAGATGAGGAAACAAGATCATTGGATAGTGAGTGACTTATTCAAGGTCACACAGATCATTAGCATCAGTGTCCTCTGAGTGCAGAGGCAGAAGAAAATAGGCTTCCTGTTAACAGATAGTGTCTAAGGTGCATTTATGAAAAAATAACTGCAGCATCTCATCAGAACTTTAAAGAGTATTAGAGAATTTGTATCTAGGTTTTTGGTAGTGGGTACCTAATGAATTCACTTTTGATTGAGGATTAGGAAAGCCAAGAAGTTATATTAATCTTGTACTAATGCATGGGTGGCAGTGAATGGTTTTTTTCTCTTAATATTTTCAATAGATTCAAGAACAACAGACAGAAAATGAAAAATTTGAATTTACAAAAGAGGAGGAAATGACTGATCTCAAGACAATGAAAGCAAAGTGTTTATCAGACTCTTCTCAAGCAAAAGATAGTGGTAAATTTTAAATTTATAAATATTTTATGGTTTTTTTGTTTTTTATAAAATAAGTAATCAACACTTTACTTAATTAGGTTAAAAATAGAGATAAATTGCTTTAAATATAGAGATCTTCATCACCATAAGTTTAAATGAAATAATCTTGGTCTATACTGCTAATGTTTATTAGTTTATATAAGTCAATAATTTTTATATTTAACCCTAATATTAATGCCTTAAAATAATTTTTTACTTTTAAAGTGAGAAAAAATGAATATGCAAAAAAAATGGTGATTACAATTAGAAATTTGAATTAAACTTTAGTAGTGATGAAATTCATGTGTACTAATTCTATATTTTGCCTCACAGTGTTGAAAAATTCCTAACCCTTCCTTTCCTTGGCTTCAGATAGTATAAGCAGTTCACCTACTTTAGAAGGTGCGGGAAAAATGAAATATCAGCTTGAAGCACAAGATGTTCAAGAACAAGGACACCTTCCATGTAATTCCTTATCACATTTGAGAGACATTGGAGTAAAGACCCCTCCAGAGAACCTCCATTTGCAAGGGGAGTTTCATCTTGTTAAAGAATCCCTTCTTCAGCCAAGGTATCTCTGCTCTGATGTTTCATCAAATAATACTTGTCACCTAGCAAAAGTCACAAAAACAGACCACCAGCAGAAATTTCTTGAAAAGTGGTATAGTGTGGCAGGTGAAGTGAGTGAAGAGTCATCATCTTTTATTTGACCAAAAGTCATATCTGGTTATAAGAAGTTACTGATATTTCTGCTTTGCAAAGAAAGATGCTTGTCATTCGTTATTGATGATAGCTGAGTGCAATCAGATTGCATTTATTACTCAGCCGGTGCTGGGTGCTGTAGGAGAATCTAAATGTAGCTGTCCGGTATCCAGGACAGATTTGAGTTCGACTCCATGAGGTGATAGCCATTATACTCAGCCCTCTTCCTTCTACCTTCGTGACAACTTTGCCACTTGTCCTGTGTTCCTTATTCCCATTGCCACCACCCTTCCTCACTAATCTCCATTGTAAACTGTGGTAAAAAAAACTTCTTTCCTCTTCTCTCTGCCCCCTTGCAATCAGTCTTCCACTCTCCTCTCAGGGCAGTCATGGCATTGCCCTACTCAGAAATCTCCCCAGCTCCCTCTTGAGTCTAGCTCAAAGGCTTTGCCTAGCACTCGAGCTATGTCCCAATCTGGTCTTTCATGCCACTTTCCTTCCTGTTCCTCACCCCCCAAGTCTACATTTCACTACAAAGGTTATCCTCAGGTTCCTGTGAAGGAGCCCTGGGCTTCTTCAAAGGTAGGCCTTCCTACTTGCAATATCTCCTTTCCCTCCCTTGCCTCTTAAATTCCTATCCAAGTCTAAGTCTCAAGTCCTATCTCCTTCATGAATTCTTCCTTATGTCCCCTTTGAGGAATGACTCTCCCTTGAGTCTCTTGCCCTTCTACTCTGTCAGTTGCTTAGCTCTTAGATAAAATGGAATGGGCCAGAGCTTCATCTGTAGTATAGGTCAGCATCTTCTCTTCATGTGTAGATCATTGAAAGTTCCAACAGCACTTAAGTGACTAACATGCCCAGGGTTAAAAACGTTCATATATGTCAGAAGCTGGACTGAAGCCCATTTTCCTTGACTGAGGCTAGCTTAGCCCAATATTGCCACACTACCTCTCATAGTTGAGAGAAGAGAGACTTAAAAGTGTCTAAATCCTTAGGAATGACTGCATATTTCTCAGAGAGGACATAACTTTGGGATATGCTCCCTGTTTACACCATTTTAAAACCACTGTTAGCATAAAGCAAGGATAAGACTTTTTCGTAGCAGAATAATGGCCTATTGGATACAGCCCAAGACTTGTCAATAGGAAGACCTGGGTTCTCTTCCACTTATAGATGTGTGACTTGGACTGGTCATTCAACCTTTCTGGGCTTCAGTTTCTTTTGTTAAATGATGGGGTTGGATTCTTTTGGATTGTGTGACCTTTTCTAGTATCTAAATAGAAAAGATTGAGCAGGAGAAGATATTGCAACATTCCTGAGAGCATTATACAGAATGTGAGAGTGCAGGAAACATGCCCCAAATCTGTAATAATGAGGCAAATGCAAGGTAAAGCAATTCTGAGGCTTTACCTGACACCCTGCAAATTGACAAATGTGAAAAACTAATAACAAGTGTTGAGGGAACTGTGGGCATTGTTGAGGGCGCTGTGAATTAGTTCACTTGTTTCCTATGTCATGCATTCTTGGAATTACACAAGATAGTGATTATAGTATTCATACCCTCTAACCATTACTGGGCAGATACCCCATGAAGACAAAGGGAAGAAACAAAAGTTCCCAAAGTAGTCAGAATAGCACTTTTTTGGCCATAATGAAGAACTGGAAAAGGAATAAATACCCATTGGTGGATGCCTGAAGAAATTGAAAATGAATTTAATTGAATATCAATGTTATGAAGAAATGGTGAATATGAAAACTTAAGAAAAACAGAAAGCTTTTTGTTTGACTTGGCGAGAATGAGATAAGCAGAACCCTGCAGAAACAATTCTCTGATAACGTTAATAGTAAGGAAGCTGAGACTCTAATAGTCCAAAAGAACGGGTAATGAACTCTACCCCTTTCCTCACTGTAAGATCTCAGGATCTTAGAGCTTGAGCAGGAAGAATCTGTGCAGTCTGACCCTCTCTAAGCTGAAGGCCCAGAAAGGTCATGTCCAATGCCACATAGCTATCAGATGTCTTTGGATGGATGTTCACTTTTACTAGGGGGTCAGGAGGGAGGGAACAGCAGAAAAGCAACACAGAGAAAGAATGGGTATTTCCAGAAATTATGATGCTATAAATAGCATTTGACACAACAAGTGTCAAAAAAAATTTAATTTTAAAAATAAAAATCAACAAAAATGGAATTGACAGTGAGAAGTTAAAGCGACTAACAGAAAATCAAAATTCTAATTTATAACCTTCCCCTTTTTTTATTCCCTCAGTTTTGTGACCCAAATAAACATTTTTTAAAGGATTTTTAAAACTGGATAGAATCCTAGTATAGCATATTTAAAATGCTCTGTTAATAACTGATATTTCATAGCTTTCATGTTTTTTTACCTGTAGAATTAAGCTAAACTAGTATTAAATGCAAATTAATTTTAAATTCATCTTTTAGTGGTTTCTTAATCATTTTCATGTATCTACTTTTCACATATTTTAGATTTTCAAGCTAAAAATGCTGTTATTTTGATCCATGTTTTTCTCATTTGTATTATAGTTTATTCACTCAATCACTGACAAATATTGATCAGGCTATGCTGAAATCAAAATATATCGAAAGTTGTCTTCAGAAGACTGAAGATGGTTCAGCGAAGGTATTATATTTTAACTATCATCTGGGTTGAATACTTTAAAAGTCATTTGTTTTCTGGTCTATGGGTTATTATAACAGTTGAGGGAAATAAATTTTATCAGTGTGGGAACTCCAACTACTAAAACAGCTTTTAATCTCTTCTCAAACCTAATAATTGGTCTTTGAGAGTTGTTCTAGTCTGTCTAGAAAAATGAACATAATGGAGAATTAAATATAGAGGTCTCATAATTCATGATATATCTATTGATGAGAAAGCTGTTTTTGACTTAGTTTATGCTAAAGATGCAGAAGAATTTGTGACTAAAGAAATTGGAAAGTATTTTATTGGTGCACAAGTAATCTGAATAAATTATGATCTTTATTTTGAGAAGGACAAAAGTCAGCCATACTTTGTGGTGATATTAAAAATCAAAGCATACTCTTTGGGGGTGCTGGGCAAGATTTATATATTCTTAGGGCTATTCCTTTTGGGGGGGGTTGCAAGACAATGGGGCCCAAGATCACACAGCTAAAAACGTTTTTAAGTGTCTGAGTCTGAATTTGAACCCAGGTCCTCCTGACTCCAGAGCCTGTGCTGTATTCATTGTGCAACTAGCTGCCCCACTTAGGGACAGTCTTAAACGGGATCATTTCCCAGGGCTAGAGGGATGAATGTCCAGTACTTTGTTAGACCATAATACTGATAATAGCACTATATTTATTACTTGGGGAAATTAAGCTGGCATTTTATTCATTCATCATATATATTATTAAGTACATGGCAATCTATGAAATATAGTGGATGTTTTCTGGAGGTGATAGATGTACAAATAAAGCAGTTAAATAACAAAAAAGCTGATATATTAACTGTCATCAAACGACCATCATTATTATCAAAGTAAGAGAAAAGGGAGACCAGTGGGAATTTGTATCAGTCAGGGACAACTTCATAGAGAAAGAGAAAATCCTCATTGAGGAAATGGGACTGAGTACAGACAGGATTTAGGTATCCAAGGAATGAAGGAAAGAGGAAAATAAGAAAAAATTAGGAATAGACTCAAACATGGTGGTTTCAAAGGATGGGGGATTACCCAGTCTTTAATTTAAATACATACTTATTTACTACCTCCAGTGTTCAAGGTGCTCTCCTTAGCACTGGGACTGCACTTAATCTGACTCTCCTCCTGTCTTCTTACTGCACCTTAGGGCTTTGCATTGTTTTTTGTTTTTTTCTCTAAATTTCAATAAATATTTTCTACTAACTTGGGATAGATATGAAGGGCATCAAGTGATTCGTTAAGGTTTTTGAGCTCAGTAGAGTGATATGATGACAAAGATAATACTGATTTGGCACTATGTAAGATGGATTGTATAAGACAGAGATGGAAGGAAGGAGGCCAATTAGAAGGCTCTTGTAAGTATGAGATCATTAGGAATTTAAGTTGGTAACAGTGGAAATAGAAAAGGGACAGAGGCAAGAGACATGTCAAAAAAAGACAGAAGATGATGACAGCACCATATATACAGGATGAAATTAAGGGAGAAATCTAAAGATAACAAAGTTTTTGAACATGCCTTCAAGAGTAGTGATACTGACAGAGAGAAGACAGTTCAGGGAGAAGCTAAACCAGTTTAGGGGTGGTGATGAGGATCAGTTTTAGACCTCCTGAGGTTGAGATGAACCTAGAGTTTATTCTCAAAAGTCCAGCATCTTGAATTTTTCAGATAGTCATAATTAAGGCAAGATTTTTCTTTTTTGATAAAAACCACTGCATAAATAAGATTAATATAAATGTTATATTTGCATTTTTCTTTTAGTTTACTAATGAAACTGAAATGAAAGAAGAAATGGATATTGTTCAGTTATTGGAAAAACAGCACCAAGAAAGGTTAGAAGAAGAAGTGGCTAAGGTTAGTTTACAATTTTTTCAGCTAAAATCTTGTTATGATTTTGAAAGCCAACACTAATTTTACTGAAATTAATGTCATTATCATTAGTATCATTGCTATCAGTTTAATTGAATTTACATAATGATCATTTTTCAAATTGTCAGTTTATTACAACAAATGATGCTGCTTTTAAATTTACTTTTCTGTTAAGTATATTATTCAGTGTCTCCCTTTATTACTTTGAAGTTTAATGTGAAAAGATACAGGTCACAATTTATCTGTACCTGCTTAGCCTATATTGCTCTTGCTCATGTCCTCAAGCATATGATGGCCCTTCCTCTGGACATTGCAAGAATGGTAGTGGAGCACATAGGTGTCCCCATCCCTCTGCTGCTCCATTCCCTTTTCTGTGACTACAGCTCTAATAATATACTTTTTATATGAAGACAACACCGGTGACCTATCATTAATTGGGCTGAGTTGATTTGCTATTTCTCCAGGAGTGGGGATGGATTCACACAGTAGTATCCATCTATTCTTCTTTAGCACCCTCAGTTTTAAGGGCTAGGGGTCCTGCTTGTGCCATCAAACATGGAAGATCCCAAGCAGAAATTGAGTATGTAACTTTGAACTCATTCTCAAAGAAAGATTTGTGTACATGTAAATGCACGCATATACAGTATCATTTAGATGATCTGAATGTTATAGAAAGATAATTAAAATAGCAAATAAAAAGCCTTCTGGTTGGACACTTTATCTGATAAGACAGGGCCAGAACACTAAGAAACAAATATTTCCCTTAAACTCTTACAGAATACCTACCAAGTGCCAAGTTCCATACTAGATGGACACAAAAGATGGTTTCTTTCCTCAGGGTGCTCACATTCTCCTGAGAGGGTACAACATGTGCAGACTTCTTGGAAGCTTTTGCCTTCTTTGGAGCATTCTAGACCTTTGTTATTTACTGGCCGGTGCCTAACTTGAGAGAAAGTTGCTAAGGATGTGGTCCTTTCCTTAAGTTCTGTTTGTAACTTTTCTCTGTATTAGAGCATGTATTGAATTGACAGTTATCCAAATAATCAAAGTCCAATAACACCTAAGGCATAGAACATAATAGGCTAGTTTGAGAGATTGATGCTAAGATAGTTTATCAGAATTTCTTTTCCAGTCTTAGCTGCCATTATTCAAAATCAAGATATAATATGTAAATCCTTAAGAGAGTAGAGCGGGGAAGATAATTTCTTATTTTTTTTCTCTGCTTTATGATTCCTAGCAAAATATTTTACACAGAGTTGGGACTAAATAAATACTTGTTGGTTGAATGGAGAGAGAGAGAGAGAGAGAGAGAGAGAGAGAGAGAGAGAGAGAGAGAGAGAGAGAGAGACTGTGTGTGTGTGTGTGTGTGTGTGTGTGTGTGTTTCAGCTTCTGCTTTGTCACATTTCTGCTTTCCTAAAGGACATTTTCTTCCAAAATTAATTTCAGGACTTTAGAGTTTAATTCAGTTTACAGATTAAAAGTTCTTGGGATACATTGCCAAAGGTCAACTCACCTTTTGTGCATTACTAGCATGCTACTCATTAACTTATTTGCATAGGTCCCTCTTATTTCCTGAGCCTTTCATCTGTTTGCCACACTTGCAGAAAGGTAGTTGGTTTTAGACTGTTCCGATGCCAAGCTGTAACTCGCAGCAGAGTTACATGATGTCATGACATTCATCAGTGTATGGTAATATATTGGCATAACCCCTTCTCTTCCAACATTTACCACTAACTGGTAAAAGATAAATTCTTTCAGACAGCCCTAAGTCTGTTAGATCCTTTCTTACTTACATATGTTGCTACATGAGTTGGGGAAACTCTTAGATATACCTCTGAATGGTTTTAATTAAGCTTGGTTTTATTGGAAAAGCAAGAAAACTAAATTCTAAAGGTAACAAAAATGCCCTAAGATACAGACTTTATTCCAGGGGTTTAACTAAAGTACAAAAATAAAGTTCTGATTGTATTGCCTTCCTCTTAAAAATGATTACTTGCCATCAAGTGCAATCTTTATTTATCTAGTAACTATAAAGATAAATGTAACTTATGTTTTGCTAACACTTGTTCCTTTATGTTGTTGCCTTATTGAAGAGTTATTTAAATTTTTATCTTTTAAAAATGATTTTTCCTTTACTATTTTTGTTAACTATGATAGCATAATCAGAAGTAAAGGACCATTTTTTGCTAAAGGTAAAACAAATAATAACTCTGAGACTCATGTAGATAGCTAATTTTTAAATTTTATATTAAAATGTTGACTGTTCATTTTCCCAAAATGAACAGAGTCCAAGATAATCCATTGACAGAGAGAAAACCCCCTCTGTCATTGCAAGTCAACACCAGTTATGTGATTTAATGTCTTCAAAAGTGACTTAGTAACTTGCTTGGAACATTAATGTTTTATATCACTTCATAAAGGCCAGAGGAAGAATTTCAGCTCAGGTCTTGTTTCTCTTTCCATTACATACACTGTCTCTCACTTTGTTAAAAAGGCAAAAGAAAAGGAAGTCAGTTTATGGACATATTTAAGAAATAGAGAATGTTCAGTCATATTTAGAGAGAAAAAAGACAATATTTTATTTCACTTTCTAATTGTGTTTTGTAAATCACCTTATTCCTTCCAAATTTGTCCTTTCTTAAAGGAATGTTAAGTATAAAAAGTAACAGTATTGGTTTTTAGTCAATATTCTGAACTTCTGAAATAGTTATCAAAACCTTTTGCTTCAAGTGTTTGGTTTTGACAATACATAGAAGTACACAATTTGGAAACAATTTAAAATGTAATCACTGCATATTGTATTACTAAAACATCACAAAATCAACTGAATCTTATTTGAATGTAATTTATAATATATAGTATAAATACAAATTCTCATTACTTCTATAAATATTTACTTTTGTAGTTTTAAATTTTCACATATGACTAAGACTCCAATCTGTTTTATTCCAATAAGAGAAAATCTTTATATAATCAAGTTAGAAATTTTTTTTTTAGATTTATTGTTGTGTCACCCAATGCTTTGTTGTTACTTTCCAATGCTGCACCTCCTTTCTGCTCTTCTCCCCATTCTCCCCCCCCCCCCCCCCCCCATGGAACTCTTCTGCAAAGCAAAGGTCATTAAACTCATACATTTTCCTGGTTGAATGGGCCCCACACCTATGCTTCATTATCTCCCTGTCCACTGGCAGACATGCCTCACTGCTGGTTCATTAGAGTCACTATCACACCCTGCATTGTTCAGCATTCTGATCTTTCAGTATTGTCTTCCTTTATTTCTATCATGGTTACTGTGTTCCTTTTTCTCTTAGATCTGCTCTCTCTTTTCTGTCCATTCATATAACTGCTCCCAAGTTGTCCTGAAATTTAGCAAATTTCAAATGATTTTTCAAATCATTGCTGGAAATTACTGGAATTAATGCAAAATAAACTACATTTAGCTTTATTATAACCAATCAAGTAATTAAAATTTCATCATTTAAAAAGACCAATAACATGACTGCTTTATTTTGGATTTACTGTTGAAAGTATAAATCATTTTTATTCATTGGTTTATTTTTGCACTTCATTTTAATTCAAATTTTTCTTAAAGATTGAGTTTTTCATTTCTGAAGCTGCTGCCATGCTTTTTGTGTCTAAATGATTCTTTTAAATTTTCTACAGGTCATTGTGTCAATGAGCATAGCATTTGCTCAGCAGAGTGAAATAACAAGGCTTTCTAGGCAAAAGGAAGACTCTGTATCAGAGATACAAATAAATGCCTGTCAACAAAAAGAACCCTTTGCAACTGACAGAAAACGTTCTAAGAATGAGTTTAAAGAACTGAAACCACTTAGCAAAGAGTTGAGTGAAGAAGAGTCCAAGGAAATTCTTTTAGCAAATAGTAGTAATTTTGAAAGCACATTTGAATTGAAGGACCAAGAACTAGATTTTTCAAGAGAAATTTTCTCCTCAAACAGAGAGTTTATTTTTACAGAACATGTGAGTATTTGGTCTTGTAAGTCTAAAAAGAAATTATTGCTTGATTCTAGTTTTTCACCTTGTACAGACAGTTTGTACTGCACAAATGCCCATCCTTGGAACACTGACTAGGTAGTTTAGTGGCCTGCCTTTCCTGTTGTGACCATTTGATTTTTTTTTCCTCTCTCCCTTAAAATTTTCACTCTGTGAGCTGTTCCTGGGGATAATTAACATGGGAATTGCCCTCATGTCTCTGCATACCTACTTCTCACTTTACCCAAAATCTGGACTAGGCCTAAGGTGGTTAACCTTATATGGCAAGGGAAGAGAAGGAAATCTCCCTTTCTACACCCCATCCTCTTTTTGCCCCTGGCCCTAGAGCTGCTCTTATGAAGTATCTTTAACACCCTCCCCGAAACTCACCTTTCCCAAGGGTCCCATCTTCCCCTCAGACCGCTCACCCACTCAATTAATAGTATAAAATGCCCACAGCAGCCCAAATCTCTGCCTATAAAATGTGCATGAATTTGATCCCATGTTAATAAGTTCAGTGAATAGACATAGACAGTTGTGAGATAAAACAAGCTTACAGGGGCATAATGGAATTATGCCGTTAACATGATCAGCTGAATAAAAACATAACAGAGTTTTGCAACTTTATGATATAGCTTGGTTATGAAACAGAATATTTTTTAAAAATTATGTTGGTGTAATGTTATGTGGGATGTACCTGAACTTAAAGGTAGTTAGTGTAAAAAGAGATTTGTTAAATTTTTTTGTTGTAGTTGGTTTTTTTTTTAAGAGCATTATTTAGGATTAAGCCACTTAATTTCCTTTCATCATGATTATTTGCAAAAACCCTTGGGAAACCTTCCAAAGCACAGTGTGCTTTCATCAAGTAGTATCATAGAATGGAAGCTAAGAGACTTCATTCTGTTCCCCAGAGGACCAGGAAGGAGAGAAGGACTTCACAGAAGCCATGCCTAGTGGCAGTGTTAAGGCACATAGGCAGGACAGTCCCTAGACTCCTCAGAAAAATAGACTGGAAGTGACTTAGGGAACTAGACCAGGAAAGGAACTACACCTCTAGAGCTCCTTAATCCACCATTTTCACACTTCATCCACACTTGGCCATGTTCCCTACCTCACCTTACCCCTTTGCCATATTCTAACTCTCGGGGCCCTGTCCCTGAAAGTTAGCACTGAAACGTCTTAAGTTAACAGTTTTGAGGTTCTTCAAATGATAACAGATCTCCAAGTTATTTAATGCTATACATGAGTTACAGTTTGGCCTTTTTGAGGTAGCAAAAATATTAAGAAAAAAATAACATTTATCCCTTATTCATTCTAAAAGAATCTATTAACAATTGTTAAATAATACTTTCTTGAGATTAAAAGTGAGTGAAGGAACTCACTGATGTATCTTTATTATTCACTCTTTCTTTGTGGTGACTTCCTCTGTTATGTCAGGCTCAGGGGGATGTGAAGACCACTTGAACCTTTCTACAACTTTTACATATAGCCTGGAAGCTCCAGTACTACTTCCTGGAAACTTTAGGAAGCAAGTACAATTGCAACCATTGACAGCCCTTCTCTTCCCCTAGAACCTGAAAGAAATAAGGACTGATCCCATAGAAGTAGAGGGAAAGGAAAAAAATGGATAAGAGTAGGAAAAGGCAGAGAAGAGTCAGAAAAGAGCAGATCCCCTCACCTAAAAGAGAAGAAAAGGAGAGTAAGGGTGGAGATATAGTGAGAAGGAAAAATGACAGGGAAGTGGTAAGATGTTGGTAACAAGATGAAATACCATCTTAGTGGTCATGGCCCTTAATCATTTATTTTCTTAAGGGTCTACAGTTGAGTAAGAGACAGAAGTGTTCACTAGGAAATTACAATATTATTCTAAGTTTAAATTACCCCCCAGGACAGCTGGTCATTTGCCTAGTGAGAGAACTTATTCTTTTTATAGGGAGGAACATGTAAAATAATATGCTATTGTTTAATGACTCTAGAAATGTCAGACTAATAGCCTGGTACTACATAAATTTCTCCAGCCTTCTTTGTAAAGGTAGTCCAAACTTGCCATTATATTCAGCACATTTCTACCATCTCCTTGTTAAACTTATTTAACAATACAATTCCAATCAATATAAATTTTGTTCACTTTATAGCAGATTGTGATACCAATCTTACTTTAAAGCATAAATAGTATTGTAGACAGTTGTTAGATCTTTATAAATTTAAACTTCCTTCAGTTTTGACCTCTGATTTTACATGCAAGAGGTCACTCCTATATTGACTATTAAAATTTTATTCAATATTTATTAAGCAAGATGCTATAGGAGGGCCTGGGAAAACAGACACAAAAATGAAACCATTTTTGCCATCGAGAAGCTTATATTCTATTAGCAGAGTAGAACATGTGTGCAAATAAATATAAAGCAGATTAAAAGGCAATTGTGGAGAAGTTAAATAATGCCATATTTAGGAAAATTTGGGGAAGGAAAGAACCCTGCAATGAGAAGGGCAAGGGGAGCGTCAGAGCTTGTGATACCCTCTTTTCTGGAATATTAGGTGGCAGGATTTGTAGGTCTGTTCAGCTCACATCCTATGTGTAAAGGGGAATTCTGCCCCAAACATGATTGATTCTCTTATTCCTAAACCTACCTCTTCTCCGGATATCCCCATTTCTGCTGAGGGGACCACCATACTTCCAGTGCCCAGGTTCCCAGCTTCCTTGCCCCTTCCCTATATCTACTCAGTTGCCAAGACTGGTCAATTTGACCTCCCCCGCTCTGTCCCCTTCTCTTCATAGGCTCACCCATCTAATTTAGGGCCTTCTTACCTCTCTTGGACTGAGAGAACTGCCTCCTCGTTGAGGTCCCTGCCTCTCTTCTCTTCAGTCTGTCCTTCACACAGCTTCCTCGATCTTTCCAAAACCCGGGTCTGACCAAGTCCCTCCCCAGAGGCTCAAGGATCTTCACTGGCTGCTGCCACAGACAACATTTGCCCCTTCACCCCCACCCCCCATGTTCCACCATTTCCTTAGGTGTGGGTTTGTGCTCCCCCCTTCCTCTGCTCCTTGGCATCCCCAGCTTTCTTCCAGGTGCCACTCAAAGGCCACAGCCCATGAAGAATTCTTCCCGGATCTCCCAAGGCATGGGGGCTCTTCACTCCTCCAGTTATCTTGTACTTGCTTAATGCTGATGTATGTGGTGGATCCACCCTCAGAGAGTGGGAGCTCTTGGAGTACATGGACTCTTTTGTGTTGTTGTTTTTGCAGACCCAGCACCTAGCCCATGACAGGACTTAGTCCATGCTTATTAAATTGAATTGAATGCTGCAGGACATATGGATGGAAGCTCCATTACAAAGTTGCTCTCATCCACATAATGATACTTTTGCATCACCAAGTTAGTCACAGCATGCTAGGAGTTCAAATGGCATTCCATGTCTTCTAGTCATCCATGAAAAATAACATTTCATTTTATTTCAAAAAATATTTTAGACAGGCAAATAGAGTTGGAGACTAACTTGTCTAGGGAATCCTTGAGAGATAAACACAGTCACTCAGCAAACTTTTATTTGACACTGACTGTGTACTCAACTATTCTACAAAACTCTGAGCTTGCAGCTCACACTCTAATAGAGGAGGTAGTGAGCAAACAGCTCTGTCCCAACCAGCTCCTAGAAGAGGAACTGGAAAGAGCCAGGTCTAGACTGTATCTCAGTGACCTGAGATAGTGGACTACACTTCTTTGGCAAAAATGTAGAACAAGCAAGCACATTTTTTTTTCACATCGGCTTGGGAGTGTTATTACTGTCATACCTCTTTTTTTTTTTTTTTTTTTGCAAGGCATGGGGTTTAAGTGGCTTGCCCAAGGCCACACAGCTAGGTAATTATTAAGTGTCTGAGAATGGATTTGAACTCAGGTACTCCTGACTCCAGGGCCAGCCCTGTCCACTGTGCCACCTAGCCGCCTCCTAAAACTGCACACCTCTTTTTCTTAATGGATCTTTAGAGGACTCTTGAGATAAAGAACTTAAGTTATTTTCATTTTCACTAAAACATGGGAATGCCTACAGATTTTCAATTCACTGTAATAAATTGCAGTTACAAAATGATGTTAAATTTTCTAGCTCCAGGATGAGATTTTGGCATCAAATGTGGACACTTCCAGGCAACTGATGGTCCATGAAGAGCAGGTGGAAGACCTGAGGCAGGAGTTGGTGCGGCAGTACCAGGAGCATCAGCAGGCCACCGAGCTGTTGAAGCAAGCTCACATGTACCAAATGGAGAGACAGCGGGAGGACCAAGAGCAGCTGCAGGAAGAGATCAAGAGGCTGCACCAGGAATTAGCCCAGGTAATTGTCCTTGGTGCAAATGAAAGGAGAAGTCTTTTTATATAGTCTTATTCTTCAGGATGGATCAGAAGCTTTTGTTTTGCCAAGTTTATAATAAACTATTCAAGGAGAAGATCTTGTTGTGCTAGGTCTTGTAGAGAGGTTTTCTTTAACCTCTCCTAGAAGACTGCTGTCATAGCCTCTTGTAAGATTTGGTTCATCTTGTTTATAGGCATTTTTCATCACTGACTTGATGGTCCAAGGATTGGTTTTGTCCCATTTGTTTTTTCACATATCCCAGAGTGATATAATCTGTATATGGCTTCATTCTGTTTGCCACATTCTCCATGTCCATAGGTTCCACTGGGCACCAAAGAGATAGACTCTTTCCTGCTCTAATCTGACTAATTACCAATAAACTCTCTCAAAGGTGACATGTTTCCAGAATTCTTTCTAAGGGAAGATCTCATTTTGATTCTAGAAACATAAATTTATGGCATATTTCTAATCCTTTCCTGACTGAAAATTAAGAACTTTGCCTGGAATTTGGAGCTGGGTCCTTGTAAATTTCTGTATGGAAAAAACATACTCACAAAATCAATGGAGAAGACACAGTAGACCAAAACAGCCTTCACATATTCCTGGGGGTAAAGAAATCCAAACCTCTTTGAAGTTAGGTGTGTATTCTTTAAAAAAAAATGAAATAACCAGAAAATTTTTAGCTATTCTGTCAAATTTAATGATAGAAATTTTTTTGAAGCATGAAATAAAGCATTTAAGTATTATATTGATGTATCATCTTTTCTCCATTGCATTTTGTGAATTTAAATTTCTGATTTTTCAATGCAAAATTTGTCTTAAAAATAATATCTGAAGGGGTTATTCAAACCGTAAATATTTAGGTGGAACTAACATTTTTTTAAATATCTGAAAATTTTGCATTGAAAGCTCTGAATGCTTTTAACCCCTTGAAATGGAAAGGAATTACCCAGATCTCCTATTTCTTGGGGTTAAAAGATATCAGTCATTCAATCAATAAACATTAATTAAGTACCTACAGTGTGTTGAATGCTGGGACATCTGCTTTGATTTTTCCTGATTTCTCTCTTCCCCCCTCCTATCGCAAACAATATTCTCTTATGACCTTTTCTCTTATTTAGAGTGCCTCAATAGATAATGAAAACCTGGTTACAGAGAGAGAGAGGTTGCTTTTAGAGGAGCTGGAAGCCCTAAAGCAGCGATCATTAGCTGGAAGAGAGAAGCTGTGTTGTGAGCTGCGCAGCAGCTGTACGCAAACACAGGTAGTGTGGACGTGGACTGGGGCTGGCCTGGCCACAGCACCCTGGATGGGCACAAGCATTTGTTTGTCATCTTCAGACTTGGGTTCTGCTTCCTCATGATGGCTTCAATACGAGGTTGCAGGAGCCCAGTTGCTTTGCATGCCACGTCAGATGAGCATCAATGGCCACGTTGCTAGAGTCACAGGAACCTCGTGACCATCAGTATCGGAATGTGTGTGTGTGTGTGTTGCATCCATGATCTTTTTTTCATTTATGTATTCCAGTGTTTTGTCATTTCTTGATAATACTAATCTCTTGATAATGTCTAGTTAAATATTATTTCAAATAGTACCCAGTTTGCACATAAGCATTTTGGTTTCACTTTGTAACTTAGCGGAAGAATGCCATGCTATTTCCAAAATGATTGGATTTTTGTCTATCTTATCCTCCCTACCTTTACAAAACCTAACACAGGATGAAAGTGAGAACCAAGAAATTGAAGAACAAATCTTTCAAGAAGAATTGGAAGGAAAACCTCAAACTGTGTCATCCGACATTCTCTCTAAAGAAAGGTATTTAAGATTTGTGTGTAGTTTGCTTTTATTTTTGAACTGTTACTTTGTTTATATTAAACTACTTAGAGATAACTATTGTCTTGTCTTGTTGATCTTTTTATATTTTGTCTAAGAAGCAGTATGTCCTTTATACAACAAAATTCTCAGTGTGTATGAAAAAGGATGCCATTTTTTACAAGTTGGATTAGACAAAGAGAAAATTACAAGAACCCTTATGGAATACAGTATTTAGAATCAGAGAACCTGCTTCTGACATAGGCCAAGAGACTTAATTTTGGTTTCCTCATTTAAAAAATCAAGGAATTGTTTTTTGGCTTTCAAGTTCTCATTGTGTGATCCTAAAACCAATCCTTTTTTGGCATTCTGATTACTTGGAACTCTTCTAATTTCACAACTTTATATATCATTTCACTACCACAGTAATACCATTGTAGGTATGAATTAATTCATCCCAGAACATTTATTTAATGAGATTTAAGAATTTTGTAATTCTTACTTGAGAGTTGTTTCTTCTAGTTCACTGCACAGCAAACAAAAATGTTTAATTCAAGAACCAGGGTTTTAAAAAAATAAGCCAGATGTCCAGTACTTTTCTTATTTCGCCTATTTATATAAATATTGTAAATGAGTTATTATAGACATTATAATACTAATGAAAAATAAAAAAACTTATCAAAGGTTTTAAAATTATATTTTTAATCCATTGTTATTCAAATGAATATAAATTATACAACATTAAACTAAAATTAATGTCTACTAACTTCATTTCCTCCCTTTCCAATTCCTGTAATTGCCTACCCTCTTGTGTCCTCCTAATCCCTTTCCTCAGCTTGCATGGAGGCATTTGGCCCCTAAGATTTTGGCTCCCCCATTGGATCCTCAGTATGGCGCACAGTCAGTGTGGAACTCAGACAAGGAAAACAGTGTATGAAAACTAGAGTTTCCATGGAAATATAAAATAAAATGATTTATTTTATATTCATTCTCTAATTAGTAGACTTGGTAGTTAAATTAATATTGGTAAGAATTTGAGTAATAAGTAGTTTTGAAAGCTTTTGTTTGTTTTTCTAATTATATATTAAGCAGTTATTTTTGTTTACTCTTAAGGATCTTTTTTTAAATAGGTGATTTTTCTGATGGGGGAGATTTAGCCCTATTGTGTTGATAATGACATTTAGAAAAATTAAGAAAAGCTAATGATAATTCTATTTAAGTGATTTTGATTTTAATTTTTCAAAGTTTAGGCATGCATCCAATCAGAGACTGATTTACATATGCAAATAGCATAATCACCATTTGTTTAACAGAAACTGAAGAAAAATTTTCTCATTTATGCTCTGAAAATACCATGCCTGATCTGTCATATGCTGTGACTTGGTAGTCAACTCTTAAGAGTATGAAATTTGAAAAAAAATTAGTTTCAGAGACATTCTGTCTACCAAGAAATCCTATCAGTTGATATAGTGAGTTGTGTATATAGAAATATAAATAAAATATAAAGAGAGATACTGGAGTGTCTTTAATGAATTTAGCTTTTAGGAATGGTTATTTGATTATTAAAGAATTTTATCAGTTAATTTCTATATTATTCATTGCATTTAAAGAAGATCTTGTAAAGAGATCAAATATATTTCATATTTATTGGGAAGGTCCTGTTGTCATTTCTTTTTAAATGTCCCATTACTTCCACTCAATTCTGGCCATCTTAATACATCTTCTGCAGATACAGAATTTTCAGTATTATTTGGGAATCAGTCACCCCTAGAGAAATGTAGAAAGAGTGAAAAGGGGTCTTTTTTTTTAAAAGAAAGGGAGCCTGTTTTTAAAGTGGGTACCCTTGGGGCAGCTAGGTGGCATAGTGGATAAAGTACCAGCCCTGGAGTCAGGAGTACCTGGGTTCAAATCTGGTCTCAGACACTTAATAATGCCTAGCTGTGTGGCCTTGGGCAAACCACTTAACCCTGTTTGCCTTGCAAAAACCTAAAAAAAATAAATAAAGTGGGTACCCTTAAAGTCTTCTTTGTATGCTTGCAGGCCTAAAAATATAAAGTCACTTCATTTGTTTCAGTTCAGTTAAATAGAAATTTTTATACATCATCAAATCACTTGGTTAAAAGATAAGATAGGGGTGGCTATGTGGCTACAAAAAAAAAGATAGATAAAATGTAGCTATCAAAAGATAATAAAAAATGTTTGTAGATCATTTAAGAGAAATTATTACATGCTGATTTATATGCTAAAATTTAACGAGTATATCCTCATGGATATTTACTGTTCTTTATGTACATGATGATTAATTTGTAACAAGTAGAGTAAAATAATTTAATTAATTTATCTTTATTTACTTATATAGATATGCTCTCCAGAAAGCTAACAACAGGCTCCTAAAGATCCTCTTAGAAGTTGTAAAGACAATAGCAGCTGTTGAAGAAACAATTGGCCGTCATGTTCTTGGGATTTTGGATCGATCTAATAAAGGCCAATCATCAACCAACATTGTTTGGAAGTCAGAGTCAGAAGGAACAGCAAAGTCCTGCATCCATGAGGAAGACATAGAAGGTACCTTCCTAGAATCTTGAAATCATTTTCATTGATATACATCTATTAAAATTCTAGTAGGTGAAGGGCAGTTCCAAGTCTTATAAACTATCAAAGTATCTGCCACCCAAAAAGGCCCCAAAAGCCAAACTAAGGACATGTTCTTCTAAATCCATTCTTAAAAGTATTTCAGAGTAGTAGTTAGGCATGATCTAAGTCCTTTTCTCTAAGGTTGGCCCCAATCATACACCTCTCAGAAGGTCAGCAGGACACCTAAACAAGAGAAGTGGCTTGGGGCCAAATTCTCAACCAGTGACAGAAAACCTCCACTGTCTTGGCCAGGACAGAGAGAGACACACACACACACCATCAGTATCCTCCTGAAATGCTTCATAATTTGAGAAGTTGTAAAGAGATAAAAATTGAATTAAAATAACTTTATTAAGATTTCAAGTTCTCAGAAAAAAATCACTATATAAATCTAAGATACTTTAAAAAGATAGGAAGAAAAGGAAAGTGTGCTATCTGTGCTAAAGCATGAGACTAACTTTAGCTAATGCACTAACAGTAGTTCTAGATGTTAAACAAGCCTATCTTGTGGTTTTATCTTTGCTTTCTTGCCTCTGGTTCTTCCTCTCCCCTTGTCCCTGTTTTATAAAGATGGGCAAAGCTGTAAGAGTCAGAAGAAAAGGAAAGCTTTGATTCTGGTCGAAGTGGAAAGAAAGTGGCTGTCCACCTTAACCATGGCACAAAGGAAGGCTTTCCAAGTATTATTTCTGTCCACTTTTTTTATGGTGGCCAGTGTCAGTTTACACTTGTGTTATGTGGTCTGTTATACACATACAGTTTAATCAAATAAATCCACAAGTCTTTTTCCACTAATTATTGTCCAGCTCTGCAGAAATAATATCCCCCCCCTTCATTTGTTGAGGTTCAATTCAATTCAACAAGGACTTATATTCTACTAAGGAATAGAGTAGATATCTCTTGGTGTAGTAAATAAGTAAATCTGAGATACTTTGGGAAAGGAAAAAAAAGCTCAATGAAAGGAGAAATTAAGTGTTTCTCAAAGAAGCTAGTAGCTGAGAAGGTATTCTCAGTTAGGGAAGGTTGTTGCCCATTTTGAGTGAGAGAACCAACTTGGGCCAGAACAGAGAAGCCAGTTACAGAAGGCTGAGTGCAGGCAATAGCAAGGAGACCTTCTGACCAGAGCAGGGATTTTTAAAAGTGACAGTTCATGAAATAAACCAGGGAAGGCAGCTGAGAACAGGATTGTGAAGAATTGTCAGAGTCATGCCAAGGCTTTTGTATTTTGTTCTTGAGGCAATAGGTAAGTATGGCAGGGTCTTGAGCAGAGGAGTGACATGCAG
Source organism: Macrotis lagotis (assembly GCF_037893015.1). NCBI lineage: Eukaryota > Metazoa > Chordata > Mammalia > Peramelemorphia > Peramelidae > Macrotis > Macrotis lagotis. Next base: position 48,700,507 of record NC_133664.1, on the reverse strand, counting down.
AAGGCAGCATGATGTGGTCCAGAGAAGGAGGTGTTGGGGGTGGGGGTAGGAGGAAGATAGAGTTCTAACCCTGGTCTGTCCCAGTCCAGTCACCAACTCATCCAGTCCTTTAAGAAAACCTGTATGGGACCCCAGATTAATAGAACTCCTCTGGGAAGGATGGAATGTAAGCTCAAAATAATCACCTGGTAACTTTATTTTACTTTAGTTCTGTATTTTCCCCTTCTCCATAGATCTGACAAGTAAACTATCCCATGCTCTCCCAATTTGTTTATGTACTCATTCTTTAGGTTTAAATGGTGTGCTCATTTTAACCTGATGTTGATATACAGTATGAGATGTGGATGTGTGCCTAGTTACTACCATATTGTTTTCTGGTTTTCCCATCAGTTTTTGTCAAAGAATGAGTTTTGGATCCCAAAAGCTTGAGTCCTTGCGTTTCTACTACAATGTAGTAGGTGCCTATTCTATTCCACTGGCCTACCACTCTTAGCCAGTACCAGATTGTTTTGATCACTGAGTTTTAATAACACATTTTCTTAGATTGCTAATTGGATTAACGAAATACCTTCTCATATGTCTTTTTACATGACTGGTTAATTGTTAGCAAAGGCCTCTACACTTGTGGACCACTAACTTTCAAGACCAAGCTTATTCAGACTTTAAACATGTACTGACCTGTTGCTGTTGCAAATCAAAATAATTGATTTGTTAAGGTTCGCATCCTCACAACAATAACCTTTTGGACTGCATGCAAAGGGAGATTTAGGGACCCTGGGACATGACTGAATCTTCATCTCAGTTTGAATCCCTGAGGTGTCTGAGATTCCAGGAAAAGGCAAACCCAGAACTGTATTAGGTATGGTCAGTAGCAGAATTGATTCCTCCCATGGGAGAAATTTAGTTTAGATTTCCTACTCACAAAACTATCTTTCAAGTAGGAACCATGTGATAGCAGAAAGAACATTGAGTTCTAGTTGCATGACCTTGGGTGAGTCTTTGAATTTTTAAAGAAAAGTACCCTTCTCCTCTGATCTGAGACTATCCTGAAGGTGAGCAGTCGTGCCTTCACACTGGGCCATTGTGAATGTGGAAATGACAGACCTGGGTTCTGATCCTCTCCATTTCTGGAACTCTATAAGCAATGCCAAAATGTTTCAACTGGTCCCATAGACCAGTTGCTTAGGCATGAACCATGGGCTAGATAAAAAGATCTGTGAGTAATCAGCATCTCGATAATTATTAAACCAAAATGCATGAAAAAGACTCGAGAACTGAGCCTTGGGGTATGCTCACATTTAGAAAGTCTCAAGAGACGAGGTGACTAGCCTGTGATCACCTAGTCAACAAATGGAAAGATTTGAATCCAGATCTTCCTATCTCTATAGAAATAAGAAATATGGCTGTCTTAATGAAGAGCCATTAGATAGCTATGTTGTTCTTGGTTCTTCTCATTGAACCATCACTGGCTCCCATGTCTCAGCTTATCATAAATATTATATAGCACATTTTCACAAATGGCCGTCATACTTCATGTCAGTAATGGGTACCTTGCACTTTAATTTTCCTTTATAGAAGGCACACCCATGCTTTATTAACTTGGAATATAAGTAGTCAACTTATATCATCCAGAAAACAGGAATAGTACAGATGAATTAAGTTTAGTTATATTAGAAACTTTGTTTTAGTTACAATTTCACACACTAACCACAAATTAACAAGTTTAACAACAACAAATTAACTTGTGTCCAAGTTTAAGGGGTTTCTTTTTTCACTGTCTACCTAAAAAAGCAGATATACCTAGCGAAACATTCAAAATCAAGAAACAGGAAAGATCCTAAATAATCCAGACATTCTTTTCTACAAAGCTTTTATTGCTGTCTTTTTTACCTCTTTCTTTGCTAGCTGTTGAACCTCAAAATAGTATTTCATTTTTTGTATCAGATATATCCAATCAAATATTAGTTTTATTGTTAAATATTTCTTAATTTGTTTGATAGCTTTACAGTTGTGAAAGGTGCATACTTATATAATTCTTAGCAGTTGTTGTTGTTCAGTAGTTTTTTTAATCATATATGACTCTTTGTGACCCCAATTTGGATTTTTTTGGCAAAATGCCAAATGGTTTTCCACTCCCTTCTCCAGCTCATTTTACAGAGGAAACTGTGGCAGAGATAAATGATTTGCCCAGGTTGACATAGCTAATAAGTTTGAGGCTGGATTTGAATTCAGGAAGATGAATCTTTCAGACTCCAGGCCTGGCCATTCTATCTGTAGCACTGGCTGCCCCAATTCCTATAGTTATTTCCTTTTTATTTATTTTATTTAAGGCAATGGGGTTAAGTGACTTGTCCAAGGTCACATAGCTAGGTGATTATTTAGTGTCTGAGGTCATATTTGAACTCCAGTCTTCCTGACTCCATGGCCAGTGTTCTTTCCACAGCACCACCTAGCTGCCCCTTCCCATAGTTATTTTCATAAATGGACTTGGTAATCAGATGCCATGTTTCATTTTCAAAATGTATTAAAATAATATGCTGTGTTTTATCATTGTTGTCCTTCTCACAGAAGAATCCATCATCTCTTACTGTGGGAGTGGCATGCCAGGTGATGCCTCTAGTCAATGGTCAGAAATAACTGATGAAAGAATGGAGCTGTGCCAGCGCCTTATAAGATGCGGCTTTGCTGGAACGGAAATAGACCCAGAAAATGAAGAACTCGTCTTGAATGTTAGTTCTAGGCTACAGGCAGCAGTTGAAAAACTCCTGGAAGCCATAAGTGAAACAAGTAATCAGGTAAGACTTCTTAGGCGTTGAATGCCTGGTGAGGCCAGACTGGGTTCTAGAAGTCCTGGTCCCCTGAATCTGCACAAAGCAGCGTTGGGATTCTCAGCAGGGTCTTTGTTTTGTTTTGGACCCAGCCTCTTAGCTCTCTGGTCTCGGTGATGCCTTTTACCAATGCAGATCACACAAATACATTCTCATCAACTTAAAGTTTTAGGGAATTCCCTAAAGCACCCCAAGGCTAAGAGATTTGTCCAGGGTCACACAGGTTTGTCTGGAATTCAGATTTTCCTACTTCAAGCCTGCCTCTCCTCCTCCACAGTGACTCTCCATCTCCCTCCTTTATTCATTTATTTGTTTGTTTTTTTTATTTGTTTATCTATCTATCTATCTATTTATTTGTTTGTTTATTTATTTATTGGTTTTTGCTAGGCAATGGGGTTAAGTGGCTTGCCCAAGGCCACACAAGTAGGTAATTGTTAAGCATCTGAGGCCAGATTTGAATTCAGGTCCTTCTGACTCCAGGACTGGTGCTCTATCTACTGCGCCACCTAGCCGCCCCCAATCTCCCTCATTAATTAAGAGCTGGCCTTGAATCAGGGAAGACTGGGGTTCAGTCCCTTCTACGTAGCTTGGCTGTGGGATCCTCAGAGAATCATTGAAATCTTTAGTGATCTAAGAAACTCTCTTCATGCAGCAAGGTGCAGAGAAGATGCTCATCTTCATCAGTGGGGCATATGTCTGCATCTAAGAGATTGCTCTACCAGTAGAACCAGGATAGCTAACAACATGAAAATTGTGCCAGGCTGTTTGCCAACTGACAGACATTCTCCCAGAGATGGCATGCATTTTATCTGCCTGGCATTGATAGGCAGACAATTCTCACTTTATGTAAATTTGCATTATCCAAATTCTACTTTGTGGAAAGAATTCTGAAAGAAGTCTGCATTCCAGAAAACATGTATGCTAACCTCACAGTATGGTGCTATGTTCTCCCTCTCTCCCAGTTCCTGCCCCTCAGCTCAGTTCTCTGAGACCTCCCACCCTCCAAGTAAAGGCAAAAAGAGACCACCACCACAATCACTGAATTGGAGGCTTAGCAAGATAGACCTTTGCCCCTCTCCACTCACTTGCCCATACACCCAGCCCCTACATGTGTCTTCTATCCATCTGCTTTCAGGTACCGCATGTCTGTCTCTGGCCCACACATCACCTATCGTCTCCTGTCTGTGTCCACATTCAGCCCCCCCTTTATTTGCCCTCTTGGAGTTCTTTGTCTCAGTTCTGGCCAAGCCTCCCACTGTTCCTTCTCCTACTTCCCCTTCTCTGTGGACATGTGACCCTCTTCCTCCCTCCCTCCTTTCCTGCCTCTGAAGGCAAATTCATATTCCAGAAAAATTGTTTTCCTTAAATGTCTGCAGAAGAGTCTTCTTGCAACCAGGAACCTTCTGAGATGCTGTGCTGGGAGGAGCTGAGTTCAGGTTCATAAGGAAACCTGGACACAGAGCACTCATGGGCTTTTTCTAGACTTAGAGCCTCTATCTATCTTTTCAAAAATACGAATAAGAGTTAAAAGCTTGCCCACTGTATCGAGCTGGCCCTTCCCGGAGCCTGGAGAGTGTGAAGAAAAGCTGTTCCACACTGCCTAGGAGACTTTCTCAATATAAGAATGGTTCTGTTATTGTAGAAGACAGTACAAGGACAGTCAAGGGACAGACCTCCCTGGTGTAGTTTAAGTAGAATATGGTTCCTAAGGTGAAGTTACTCATGTGATAAGAGGGAAGATGCAGACTCCTCCACATCCACAGGGCAGTATTCCCCATTATATTAGCCATCTCTTCCGTGGTGCCCTCTGGAATGCCTGATCCTTAGGCAACAATCTACCTTTCATCTTAAATTTTCCCTCTCCCACCCCTTCTGTCTTGTAGTTCTCAATGAAAAAAAGTGCCCTCTTGCTGACAGCCCCCGGCCTTCTGTAGCCCCCAACTCACTGGTGCTCCTTGTTCCCCTTTGCCATTCCAGGTTTTCTGCCTCCCCCCATCCCTCATAATCTCTCCTCCTTTGAGGTTCATTCAATCCATCTCTAGACCCCCACATCAGAATTCTAGAATCTCTTATAGACCAACATTCAGGATACTCCCCTTCTTCCAAAGTTCAGTGCCTGATTGACAGGCTCTTCTCAACCTTATATTCAGAAACTTGAGCACATAGGGTAGTTCCCTCAACTACCCTAACTTCCCAGCTCCTCAGCTTATCACTTGTGATCCATTCTCCACCCCACCTCAAGCCATACCAGAGGGGCAAACCCTTGATCTTGCCAACACCCTCAAATGTTCTGCTTCCATATTCCTGAACTCTGACCCTTGTGTAATCACAATCTATTTTCAAGCCACCTCTCCATTGCAACCCCAAATCTTGTTCTTTGGCAGTACTGTGATGTTCAGATTCGTGACCCCCTTGGTTCTTTCCCTGGCCACATTCTCCTTCCTTCCCCTCCTTGACTCTTTAGTGAACCAGTTCAGCATTCCACCATCCTCTTCTTTTGCTCCCTTCACAAATCATCAGACTTGTCCTGCCAAGCTTCAGCCTATCACCCCCATCATACAGAGCCTTCTTTTCCATACCTGTGCTGTAAACAAAGCTAGAGAAAATCATGAAACCATGCAGACTAGATCACAACAGATCTATTATATAATTTCATCTGGGATTCTTACTGCTCCAGGGTGAGTTTTTTTATACTCCCCTAATTAACTTCCTGTCCCATTCACCACAGTGAATTTTCTATATCTCTCCATTCCCCCCCCTTTTTTTTTAGGTTTTTGCAAGGCAAATGGGGTTAAGTGGCTTGCCCAAGGCCACACAGCTAGGTAATTATTAAGTGTCTGAGACTGGATTTGAACCCAGGTCCTCCTGACTCCAGGGCCGGTGCTTTGTCCACTGCGCCACCTAGCCGCCCCTCTCCATCCCTCCTTAAGCCTCCCTCAGTGCCCTCTCTTGGCCCAGAACCTTGCCTCATTAAAATTGAGGCCATTCACTGTGAGCTCCCTCTTCTGCCCTCCATCACCCTGATGCCTTCTGCCACTATCTCCTCCTCTGCATCTGTCTCACATAAAAAAGTAGCCTTTCTCCTTGCCAAAGTGGAGCCTCGATAGGTACAAATATCCCCATTCCGTCCCATCTTCTCCAGCAGATTTCTCCCTCTGACTTCACTTTCTCACTTATTTTCAAACTCTCCCTGTTTCTTGGGGCAGTTTTCCTTATGCCTGTAAACACACAAATGCTTTCTCTAACCTTATTCGGTTCAGCCTCCCTCTAATTATTGCCTTTTAGCTCTCCTTCCTTTGTGATTAAACTCCTTGAGAAGGCTGTCAGTCACAGGTACTGCTACTTCCTCGTCTCTCACTCTTAATTCTCTATAGTCATCATTTATCTGAAACCAGATCTCTTCATTGTCAAGTTCATTGACTTTTCTCATTCCTCTTCCTTGACCTCTCTGCAGCCTTGGACATTGTTCTTCTCTTTGACATTCTCCTCTCTCTAGGTTTCATGACACTGTTGTCTTCTAGCTCTCCTCCAAACTATTGACTCTTTTTTTCATTCTCCTTCTCTGAATCTTTATCAGGTTATTCCTGCTAACCTTTGTCCTGAGCTTTTACTCTTACACTTGGTGATCTCGTCAGCTCCCTTAGATATAATTATCATTTCTGTACTAATGATTATCAAGTCTCCTTATCCTTTCCTAACCTCCATTCTCTTGTTTCCAACTGCTTGTTGAATATCTGGAACTGAATGTCCCATAGATATTTTAACATCAGTAGGACTCTGCAATCCACTGATCCAGGCCCCTGACCCTCGACCAAGTCCCTCTCACCTCCCACAGTGCTGTTGTCCCAGGTGTCCCTCAGGTCTTGAGTGCCTTTCTCCCTTGCCTCTGTCTGCCTCAGGCTTCCCAAGCTTGCTCGAAGCCCCAGCTCAAGCCCCACTCTCTAGAGGAAAGTCTTTTCCCTATGTAGATGATTTCCACTCTCTCCTGTACCTAACTGGTTTGTATGTAGTTGTTAGCATGTTTTCTCCCTTTCAACAGTGAACTTCTGGAGAGAAGGAGCTTCCTTTGCTCAGGACCTCTCACATGCATGTTGTGGCATAGTCCCTTGAGAACAAAGGAATATCCCCAATCCTTAGCACAGGGCCTTGCACCCAGTAGGCGTTTAATAATTGCTGACTGACAAACTCATGTTAGGGACCTAAGGTGCTTTCCAGGGCAGGTGCCCTCCATGAGGAACTTGCCCTTCCTCCTGTCTCCTCCAAGCAAAGGAGACTGTAATTCTGTGCTTCCTAACATCAGTGACTAGATCTTACAAGATCCAGTCAGCCCTCCTCCAGATGCTCATCATATGGGTGGAGACCTGAACTTACCATAACCTTCTCTCCTTGGTGGGCTGGCCCCCAAGTACAGCTCAGCACATTATAAAAGAATTGCTGAACTCAGAATGTATTTTTTTTAAGTTTGTTAAAGCAAGCCCTATGTAAGTCTTTCTGCTGCTGCAGGTTTGATGGGAATATTCTGCTTTCATTGGAAGAGTTAATGGGTGGGCTTTTTACTTTAAGAAGAAAAGTAGATGATAATGGTAACATGATTATTAAGATAGAAAATTAATATACACCTCAAAGACTAATGACTTTTATTATATGTAGTTGTTTTGCATCTAGTTCCATGTAATAATTAACTATTCTAATATAGTCCTGCTGGATTTTACTCAGACTAGCTAATTATAGGGTCAAGTCTATTTGCAAACAGTGAACCAAAGGCTGTATAATTAACATACAGGGAGACTTCCCTCACACTAGCAGAAAAGTATCTTTTTAACAAAGTTGCTCTTTGTTTTTGTTTTTAATATGTCATTCTTTCTTGAAAGATAATCTATTTTGGTGGGTGAGTTTTGGACATAGCCGGCACAAATTGTATGAGCCGTAGACAGCTACTTCTCTGTAGAAGCAGTTTTCCACCCACAAATGTTTTTTCAGAATCTTAGGGTGCCATTTAGGACCAAAGAAGATAATTTTCTAAGTGTTGCCCTTAGGTCCTGGAGAAATTAATGAATGAGCAGCTTACTCCTACAGAATATTTCTTTCACTGTCTGTTTAAGTCTTTAGAGAGATTTCCTGATCCCATATCTGAGAAAAATGTCATGTGACCCATATATCCTGAAAAATGTTCAGCAATTTTGTTTTCTCAGAAGGGAGGCTATTCCTGAAAATGAGTCAGTAATATAATGGTCATCTAGTTGGTTGTTTGCTTTTTAAAAGCATAGCTAGAACTATAGCAAACAAGAAGCCTGTCAACTACTCCTCCTACTCTCTTGGGTGTTGGTCAGTTTTGTTAGGATGCTGCATCCTGGGTTTGGCCTGGCCATTCTGTAGTTGGAAACACCAGCCATGTGAAACTCCCAAGAAGTCCTTTAAATGCCATTTTAAACTGTTTACTATTTTAAATGAAAAATATTTTAACTTGTTTTATACATATACCTTACTCTTTGAATAGAATGTGTTTAACAGAATTTAGCATTTTTTGATGATTCAAAGTTATAAACCATCAGTTCAATCAATCACCAAGTATTTCTTATGGGTCTACTGTGTGTTAGGTTTTCAAGATTCAAGTCCAAAGAATAAAGTCACATGTGTTCACAATGAGCCCCCAAGAGACCATAAACATGAAAAAATACACACAACACAAATATAAACTTGGGAAATACAAGGTAGCCTAGCACACAGGTTCTGTTTTTCCTATCCTGAATCTGCTTTTCATAAGCCTTTCTTTTTTAAGGTTGTCTGATACTTTCATTTTGCCATTAGCATCATATCTGTCTAAAACAGAGCTTCAATTATAAATAGGTTCATTCTAGTTTTCTGCTTCTGTAGGCTCCAAGAGCAAGAATTATTTTATTCTTGACATTTGAAGTCCTTGCCCAGTGCATATGGTAGTCAATTCATGAACTCTTTGATTGATCAAGTCTGTGGCTCTGTTCAGGCATGTTTTGGGGTTTTTTTAGGTTTTTTCAAGGCAATGGGGTTAAGTGACTTGCCCAAGGCCATACAGCTAGGTAATTATTAAGTGTCGGGTTTGAACTCAGTTGCCCCTGACTCCAGGGCCAGTGCTCTATCCACTTTGCCACCTAGCCGTTCCCCAGGCATGTTTTGTTGGACATATTATGTAAGAAGCCCAAATATGTTTTTAAGATTCTAAAGTGTGTGAGCTTTCATCGGAGTCCTTTGCAACATTGGCCAATTTACTGATCTCTAACTGTGCTTGGTCCAGATGACCATTAGCAAGTCCCAGAGGAAGTGTTAGTGGGCACTATGCAAGACTCGCCGTGGAATAGTCTAGCAGATCAGATGGAGGTGGCTTGGCCCCAAGGGAAAGAGACCCAGGTTTGTGTCCCAGCTCTGCATCTCTCCACCTGGGACCTTTCCCCAGTCCTCGGTGTCCTCCTCTATAACCTGAGAGCTGGCTTCCAACATCACCTTGTAATCTGCCCTCTTCTCCTGGAGCCCCTGCTTAGTGTTTTGGCTGGAGAGGGCCAAAACTTTGAAGGTGTGCTTTCCAGGCATGTAGCTGTCTGTGGCACCAAGAAATAATTTCATCCATCGAATAATATCGAGCTTTTTGAAGTTTTAAAAAAATTCAGAGTAGGGGCGGCTAGGTGGTGCAGTGGATAGAGCACCAGCCCTGGAGTCAAGAGTACCTGAGTTCAAATCCGGCCTCAGGCACTTAATAATTACCTAGCTGTGTGGCCTTGGGCAAGCCACTTAACCCCAATGCCTTGCAAAAACCTAAAAACAAAAAGAAATTCAGAGTAGAATCCAGAGTATTTTGCTGAGGCAGCTGACAAGCACTGAGAATGACACAGTCTTCTATCCATGCAACAATTTTTTTTTATTAAAGATTTTATTTATTTTGAGTTTTACAATTTTTCCCCTAATCTTACTTCCCTCTCCCCCAACCCCCCATAGAAGGCAATTTGTCAGTCTTTACATTGTTTCCATGTTATATATTGATCCAAATTGAGTGTAATGAGAGAGAAATCATATCCTTAAGGAAGAAACATAAAGTATAAGAGATAGCAAGATCAGGCAATAAAGATATCTGGTTTTTTTCCTAAATTTAAGGTAGTAGTCCTTGATCTTTGTTCAAATGCCACAGTTCTTTTTCTGGATACAGATGGTATTCTCCATTGCAGACAGCCCCAAATTGTCCCTGATTTTTGCACTGATGGAATGAGCGAGTCCATCTAGGTTGGTCATTCCCCCTATGTTACTGTTAGGGTGTACAGTGTATTTTTGGTTCTGCTCATCTCACTCAGCATCAGTTCCATGCAACAAATTTAAACCCAAACAAATTCCATACTGGGCCATTCTTAAAATGGTGATCTTATGTGAAGAAGTTGATTCTTCCCACAGTGTCAAATCATCTCCCTTTAGACCCTGACTCAGATACCCCACTCTGATTAAAAAATCTTCTACTGTTCCAAAAACCCTCCTCAAGGTATTTGGAAATTTTCATTGCTGTTCAACATCTAATAAAATAATGGTACCCATTAATGGGATTTGTAAGTTAGTAATGAATTTTTATGAGAGCCATCTGCTTACCTGGCTCCTTGTTATTGTATGTGAGAAAGAATTGTCCAGTTCAGCATATTTGGTAGCTGTCTCAGAGAAGATTCTTTGCTTAATCTAAAGACTCTTCATACTGAAGGTGTTGTTGAATTTTTTGTATTTTATTTTATTTTTTTAATTCTCATTTTGTACAAATGTTTTTTTTATATTAATAAAATTTTCTTGTTTAAGAGTAAACAAAATACCCCTCCCCCCCATGAATATAGACTTGCTTGGGCGATAAAGTAAAGGGGAGAGGGAAAAAAATTAAAATTAAAAAAAAATAATAGTAATAATTGTAGGTATGGCCAGGTGGCACAATGGACAAAGCACCAGCCCTGGAGCCACGGGCACCCGAGCCCACATCCAGCCCCGTAGACCCAACAATCACCCAGCCGTGTGACATGCAAGCCACCCAATCCCCACTGCCCTGCAAAAACTAAAAAGAAGAAAAAAAAAAAGACCCAAAATAAAATAAAATAAAATAGTAACCATAGTAGGGGTGGCTGGGTGGCAGACAGAGCATTAGCCCTTGAGCCAGGAGCACCCGGGTCAAAATCCAGCCTCAGATACCCAAAGATCACCCTGCTATGTGTCTCCAGGTAGGCCACCCAGCCCCATTTGCCCTGTACCCTCCCCCAAATAATAATAATAATAAAAAATGTGCTTCAGTCTTTGTTCCAACACCAACAACTCTGTCATGGGTGGATCACATTCTTTATAGTAAGTCCATCGCAAAAGTTGCTTCCATATTTTTCCAACGTTGCCATTGCTGATCGCAACTCCCTCCTTTCATATTTCTCCACTACCATATACCATATTTTGTCTCTCCTTTCACTCTGATTCTGCTGTAGGGTAGCTGAGTGGTGCAGCAGACAGATCCCTGGCCCTGGGGACAAGAGTCCCTTAGGCCCCATACCACCCCTTAGGCCCAGCATCCAGCTGGCTCTGTGGTCCCAGACAGGCCTTCCAATCCCAGCCCCTTACAAGAAGTAAAAAAGAAAATGTGTTATAGCTGACCACTCTCCCCCCATGTTCCATCCTCTCCTCCTTTATTCACATCCCCACCTTCCCCCATCCCCCTTCTCTCCTCCTTACTCCAGATGTCTATACCCCATTGAGTATATATGCTGTTTCCTCTCCTAGTCACCTCTGATGAGATCAAAGGTTCCCTCATTCCCCCTTGCCTCCCCCCTTCCATATCATTGCAATAGCTCATTGTAATAAAGAAAAAACTTATATGAAATATTTTGGCCTATTCCCCCTCTCCTTTTTCTTTCTCCCATTCCATTTCCCTTTTTTTCTATTGACTCCATTTTTACACCATATTTTATCTTCAAATTCAGCTTTCTCCTGTGCTTCAACTTTAAAAGCTCCTCTACCTGCTCTATTAACTGAGAAGGTTCATATGAGTATTATAAGTGTCATTTTTCTATGCAGGAATACATGCAGTTCATCATCATTAAGTTCCTCATATTTTCCCCCCTCCTCCACTCTCCATGTTTCACCTGAGTCCTGTATCTGAAGATCAAACCTTCTGTTCAGCTCTGGCCATTCCAAAAGGAACATTTGAAATTCCCCTGGTTCACTGAAAGTCCATCTTTTTCCCTGGAAGAGGACATTCAGCCTTGCTGGGTAGTCCATTCTTGGCTGCATTCTAAGCTCTTTTGCCTTCCGGTATATTATATTCCAAGCCCTACAAGCTTCCAATGTAGTTGCTGCTAAGTCCTGTGTGATCCTGACTGCAGCTCCATGATATTTGAACTGTGTCCTTCTGGCTGCTTGTAATATTTTCTCTTCGACTTGGGAGTTCTGGGTTTTTTGGGATCTCTTTCTCAGGGGGATCGGTGGATTCTCTCCATTTCTATTTTGCCCTCTGCTTCCTAAGTCTGTTTTCCATATCAGTTGTTTTTTCAATGAGATATTTCACATTTTCTTCTAATTTTTCATTTTTTGGGGTTTGAAGTATTGATTCCTGATTTCTGGTAAATGCATCAATCTCCCTGAATTCTATTCTTTGTCTGAAGGATTTTTTCTCCTCAGAGAGTTTTCTTATCTCTTTTTCCATCTGGCCAATTTTGCTTTTTAAGGCATTCTTCTCCTCAATAACTTTTTGAACTGTTTTATCCATTTGACCTAAGCTGGTTTTTAGCATGCTATTTTCTTCAGCATTTTTTTGGATTTCCTTGACTAAGCTGCTGACTTCATTTTCATGTTTTTCCTGCATCTCTCTCCTTTCTTTTCCCAGTTTTTCTTCCAACTCCCTCATTTGATTTTCAAAGTCTTTTGAGCTCTGTCATAGCCTGAGCCCAATTTCTGTTTTTCTTGGAGTCTTTAGATGCAGGAGCTTGTGCTTCCTCATCTTCAGACTGAGTATTTTGATCCTTCTTGGGCTCATATGCAAAATATTTCTCAATGGTGTTCCTCTTGTTTCTCTGCTTGCTCATTTTCCCAGCCTGGGCCTGGTTTTGGGGTGTTTCCTGAGCTTTTGGGACATTCCCACAAGGGTCTCAGTGTGTGAGGTTCTGTCCTCCCTCCTGGTCTGTGAATGACCATAAGCGACCCCCCCCCCCGCCATGGGGCTGAGGTGGGGGGGCCCTGCTGTTCTGTTGGGGGGGCCTAGACTGCGATCAGGATCTGAATGTGGTCAGAACCCCAGAGTCCTGTTCCAGGGGCAGAGGACAGAGCTCTGCAGTCTCTCTTCACTCCCCTCCCTCAGCTCAATGGGCTCATGCCCTGGGGGCTCCTGCTTACTGGCTCTGCCTGCTTCTGTTTCTGGATCTAGGCTGCAGTGGCCAAGCTGCTTGCTATGTGCCCTGAGGGCTGGGCTCCACGTGCTCGCTCTGGCAGAGGTCCCCTGCTGTTCCCCCACTTTGTGCCTGGTGCTCCCCAGGGAGCAGAGCCTTTCTGCTCTTTTCCAGGTTACCTAGAGTAGGAGAACTGCCTCACTGGGTCCCTTTGTGGGTTCTTGAAAGTTTAGTTAGAGTCCTTAGTTTCAAGTTTTATCAGAGAGCACCTAAGACTCTATCCCTTCTTGTGGCCATCTTGGCTCCGCCCCCTGTTGTTGAATTTTTAATGTAGTTTTTAAACAATTGAAAGTGGCTATTACAGTCAGTATTCATTTTTAGAGCTCTGATTACACTAGTTCATTACTGTTGTGTCACTGTGTGCTTTACAACTTCAGTGAAGGTTCAGTACATTCACAGATTGGCATCATCAGCTTGAAGGTGCATTGTTCACCTTCGTTTTTAAAACAATGCACAAGTTTTTCTTATGGAACAACTTCTAGTCTATATATGTTTAGCATATAGTTGAGCTGTTTCCTTTTATCAGCTGCTTGAGGGCATGGATGTTGTTTGTCAATGAAACATCAGGTTAAAAATGACAATGAAATTCTCAAAAGTTAAATTATGAACACATGCTTGAAGGAGCTCTTTGGAAAAGTAGTCCTGGGAATTCAGTATTCATATTTTCACTTTTTTTTTAACCTTGAGAAAAATGACCAGATTGCTTTAAAAAGATAAACTTGTCTAAACACCCTTTTCAGAGTTCTTAAGGTGGCACTTGGAGGATCTAGTGAAGTTGGCTTCTTTGTGGGCGTAGTCATTCAAATCCCACCTGCCAGTTGACCTATAGGTAAAGACATCAAACCACTCCCTTTGCCTTGCTCTTTTCCTGAGGGAACATTGTTTAGAATTCTTTTGCATAGCCTGTTGGACTGTTGGAGTAACAATTCAGAAGAGCTTTTCCTTTTGAACCAAGTAAAGCAGCAAGAACAAAGACAAATAATGTTGCTGCAGTTACACTTCTCTTCTTTTGCTTCTATGGAGATTTCAAATGTTGATTTTCCCTGCCAAGTTCTCCTTGCATTTCCTGATTTTTGCAGGATACCACGTTGCTGTTGAAAGAATATTTTATTGCTTTGTTTTGCTGACTAGCTGCTTGTGGTCTCATTCTTTCACTTTTCAAGGATTTGTTATCACTCTTATGGAGAAGATTTTGTTGTGGTGAGAAGACTGGTACGCATCTAGTCTTTGGAAAGTGAGGTTATAGTGGATCTTTTAGTTTTTCAGGTGTGTGGAGTAATTGTCTCAGATTCGTCCGACTTTGACAAGGGAGACTTGTTTGATTCTGCCTGGTGTTAAGAAACCGGAAGGGCAAGAAGCCGTAGATAGCTAGAGTGCTCAGTCATTGAAGCAGATCATCCGTGACTATCCAGAATGGATTCCTATAGGACTTACTGGGCTTCCAATACCTTCAGTAGCTTGTGGTTGGAAGAGCAGAATGAAGACATGTATGAGGTGGAATCACGAGTGCCTTTACCAAACCCTTTTCCTCTCAGTGAACAGTTGGATGAAAATAATTCAGTCGTTGTAAACACTTCTATTTTTCATTTTAGTCATAAAAGAAATGGGCATATATTAAAGCTCATTTCTAAAATCTCCTTGCCTACCCCACCATACTCAGTAAGTACCAAAATTATTCCTTTAATTGAAAACTAAATAAGATAAGAAATAATTATTTTATACAGCTATGATAGACACAGGTGATGGACCCAGTTGTTTTGATTTATGATGTTTGTGGGTTTGTTTTCCTTTTTAATTTAAATTATATAATTGCTATCAGCTTTAGGTGAATTCAGTTACCTAGTGCACAAATCTGCTCTGAATTTGAGGGAAAATAGAAGGCTAATGTGACAGTTCTTCAATTCTAATTACCTTCCAGGAGCTTTCTTGGGCTAGTTTACAGAGGGTAACCTGAGTAAAAACTTTTTTTCTATGAAATCATGACAGAAATTAAGGGGTGTATTTTTTTAAAATTAAATTTTATTTAAATGTTGAACTTAATCTTCAACAAAAACAAACATTTCAATATGCCAAAAAGAAGAAATAAGCTTGTTTGAGAAATTTTATATAGTTGTGTTTTCTTAAGAAATAAATATATCAAGTTTAGCAGTACAGTAATAAAGCTTTTCCATTTGTTTATGCCCCCCCCCTTATGCACCTTTTTGTTTTCTTTCTGTGCATTTCTAAAAAATGTTTTATGTAATGCTATATAATTCAATACCAGTCAAGGAGTAAAAGATACCTGGTTGTTATTTTTGTAAGACTCTCTATGGAACTTTTTCTGTTTTAAGAATACATAACATATCATTGTGAGAAAATATTATTGTGATCTCTTTACATGAACTTTAAAGTATGTGTCATAAGGAATACTGTATGTTTAGTACTTGTGCCTCAAGTTCAAACCCACCATGTTCTTGAATGTGATATAAACCGCATTCTTGTGAAGTTCAGGGCTTAAACTATAATACATTTAGCTAATATTTAACAAACATTCACCACACTAGCCAGGTGGTTTTCAGAGGTTTTATTATCCTTCCCGGAACTTATATTAAAGTGACAGTGAATTTTATCAAGAATATTGAAAACAGTCGTTTAAAGTTCAGGGATAATTCACAGATTCCTTCTAAAAAGTGTTTTTTTTAAATATTTAAGTGAAGACGTTTTCAGATTTAATCTTATTATGCCATTTTACTGTAATTCATTTTAACTAAATAATGTATATAGTGAGCATCACACAGCTCTCATAAACTGAAATGTTGCCCTTAAGTTATTAAAACAAGAAAAGATTTTATGGCTTTGTAGGACTAAAGGATGATAGCAAGAAAGCTTGGATGCCCAACCACATCATTTTATACATTAGGACAGCTGAGGGCCAAAGAAGTTAAGGACTTCACCTGTGACTTCATGCAAAATGATGTTTGCACTGTACCATGCTGCCTTCTGCTCTCTTTTTCATTTTATCAAATTAAATTCCTATTACATTAAGTTTCATTATAAGTGAAACTTTTTATTTTAAATGGAAAAAGTAATTCATCATTGGTAATTTTAAAGTGCCATGCTGGACCTAATAAAGCTCACATTTTTTAACAAAAAACTGATTTAATAGAAAACCCAGGTGTGTGTGTGTGTGTGTGTGTGTGTGTGTGTGTGGTTTCAGTAAGGTAGCCTGTATTGGGGAGTGAGCTACATTCAGAGCAGCAGTACAGTAAATATCACTTAAGTAAACTCAGGAAGGATATTTTTAGATGTCAGAAGGAGATTACAGTACAAAACAAAGATACATACTATTTCCTTATACCAATCAAATCTATATTCTCTTGGCTTATTTTGTAAAATTGAAAGCAAGCAAACAAAGAAAACCCTGTGGCTTAGCTAGCCTAGCTGGTTTGAATTTTTGAGTTTTCTAGGCAACCATGTCACAGAAATAGGTGACTTCAATTCATATTATTTAAATACACATATTTTACTTGAATAATGACTGAATATTTCCTAGTAAGAATAATGAACTTGAAGTCAGGACTTGAATTTGACTCTGAACTTAAGCTTAGCTGTGTAACCCAACACAGTTGAATTGGTCTAGTGTGTCATCATAGTCTCTGAGTTAGAAATTTAGTCCCCTCTGTGCCCCGCCAAGCACGCCAATTATATAAATTCAGTTTCATAACATCCAGAACATTTGTTTACTTGGTTTGATATAGGCCAGGATTATGTTAGCCAGTAGGAATACAAATACAACCAAACATGGTCCTCAAGGGTCACACATTCTTATGAGGGAAGACAACACATAAAAGATTCCCTGTAACTTAGCCTACTTACCAATAATAATATTCACTGAAAACATTTAAATAAAAGACTGATTTGACCAAGCAATATACATTTCCTAGGTTTGTCTTTTTTTTTAATTAATTCCTCTTTAATTTTATCCCAAATTATGCTGGGTTTCATTTCATATCAATTGTAATATTAAAATAGAGTAAGCTATTCTTCACTTTACTTTTAAGCATTAATTCTAATTTTGACCACAGTAGGTAGACATGCATTTTAATTTCTTCAGTTTACTTGTTATGTAATGAATTCCTCATCAGTGCAATTTTTCTCTAATTTAGCTTGAACATGCCAAGGTTACCCAGACTGAGTTGATGCGTGAGTCATTCAAACAAAAACAGGAGGCCACAGAGTTTTTGAAATGCCAAGAGGAATTACAAGAGCGACTCAATGAAGAGTTGAAAGCCAGAGAACAGTTGGCTGTGGAGCTTAGTAAGGCAGAGGGTAAGTTCATGGGCCATATCTGCTAATGGTATATAGATGGGTTATTTTGGTTTCCTGCTTTTTTAGTTTTTTAAACATTGAAGGGGGAAATCCTCTTGGTTCTCATGTAGTACAATGCAAACTCATAGATGTGCATGCACACATGCCTACTTTGCTCTCCAGTTATTACTTAACTCAACTTCCTAAATAAGTGAGAAACAAAATATAAATAAAATGAAATTATGCAAAACCAGATTAGATTTTATGACAGGTTGCTATGAATTTAACATTTTTATGTGACTCAATTTGTATAGCATTCAAATTCTTTTTTGTTTGGGTTTTTTTTGCAATTTTTAAATTTAAATTTTTTTCCAGTTACTTGTAAAGATAACTTTATAACTTGTAAAGATAGTTTTCATTATTCATTTTTTGAAAGATTTTGAGTTGCACATTTTTCTCTCTCCTTCCCTTCCCTCTCCCCCTCTGTAGCAGCAAGAAATCTGATAGATTGTAACAGTCCTGTTAAACACTTCCATATTAGTCGTGTTGTGAAAGGAGAATAATAATAATAAAAGATAAAACTCATGAGAAAGAAAAAGCAAAACACATTTTTAAAAATGAATATAAGGGGGCGGCTAGGTGGCGTAGTGGATAAAGCACTGGCCTTGGAGTCAGGAGTACCTGGGTTCAAATCCGGTCTCAGACACTTAATAATTACCTAGCTGTGTGGCCTTGGGCAAGCCACTTAACCCCATTTGCCTTGCAAAAACCTAAAAAAAAACAAAAAAAAGAATATAGTATGTTTTGCTTTGCATTCAGACTTTATACCTCTTTCTCTGGATGTGTATGGCATTTTCCATCACACATCTTTTAGAAGTATCTGATTACTGTATTGCTGAGAAGAGCTAAGTTTATCATAGTTGATCATCTTACAATGTTGCTGTTAATGTGTACAATGTTCTCCTGGATCTACTGACCTTCACTCAGCATCAGTTCATATAAATCTTTCCAGGTTTCCATTGCATTTATATACCACAATTTGTTCAGCCATTCCCCAGCTGAAGGGCAGCCCCTTGATTTCCAATTCTTTGTCATGACAAAAAGAGCTGGAATAAGTAGTTTTGTACATGTGGGTCCTTTTCCCTTTTTTAATGATCTGTTTGAGGTGCAGACCTCATAGTGGTGTTGCCTGGATCAAAGGGATGCACACTTTTATTGCCCTTTGGGCTTAATTCCAAATTGTTCTC
Organism: Macrotis lagotis; assembly: GCF_037893015.1. Classification (NCBI taxonomy): domain Eukaryota; kingdom Metazoa; phylum Chordata; class Mammalia; order Peramelemorphia; family Peramelidae; genus Macrotis; species Macrotis lagotis. The sequence goes on along the minus strand of NC_133664.1, from coordinate 48,681,730 downwards.
CAGAATGACTGAATCTGTTCACAACTCCATCAACAATTCATTAGTATATTTGACGTTTTTATAATAGTTATTGAAATGCTTATGACCAGAGTTAAGAAGTTTTTACTAAAACATGAAACTTGAATTTGATCTTATTTAGGTTCGCAAAAGTGTTTCTAAAAACACAAGATTTATTAGTTAAATCTTTAACTTATACCAATAAAAACATCCTCATTTTCACCAGACATGTTAACTGTACATCTAGTTGTTTGAGGGAAGCAGTACTAATGAGTAAGAAGTGTCCTCATTTTATGAGTTAGAAGATAATTACAAAATTAAATTTTAATGCTTATTTCAATACTTTCACAACTTAATATTTGTTTATTCTGGCCCTATGACCAGAATATATATATCAGTGCCTGGAAGTTGCATACATGTTCATTTTAGCTTAGTGGAAGATAGAAGTTTTCAAATGTTCTCAGTTCATTGCACTCTTATTGTCAATTTCTTATGATACCCCTAAAACAAAAGAAATATTTTACATTTCATTCATTAAGTAATTAGGTTCAAATAACTTATTAAGTATTTATGTCCTAATAACTTAGTGACCATTTGACAAAATAATATACCTAAATTGAAAGAAAAAATAAACATTTTTCATTTATCCTAATGAGATGTGTGTACCTGTTGGGCACTAACCAACTTCTCAAGCCTTGGAATCTTGGACACTGCCATCTTCATTTCATATTCCATGGTGATTACCTTGAAGTACTTGCTTTTTATCAGAGCAACCACTGAAAACCCAATTTTGTAACGATAGGATATCACAAAGAAGAAAGTTCAAGAAGTGACTGGCATTGCTGAAAGAACAAGTAAACAAAATCCTTTCTCCAACATTTGAAAATGTCTTGGGGAAGACTGTAGTGCAATCCAATGTGAAAGCTTTGAACTACTTTGAGTTCATTTGTGCGTTGTCTGAATTTAAAATATCTCCCAGTTTCCCTGTCAGTTTGCCCTGCTGTACTGGAAATCCATGGCACACAATTTAGGAACTGTCGATTTAGAGACTAATTTAGTAGCGGTCAGAGCTAAAGGTAAGTAACATGAGCTGCCTACCTCAGGAGCTAATGGATTTATGTCTACTGAAAGTCTATATGTAAAATCTGAATGGCCACTTGTCTGAGATATCTCCTCTCTATGGAGAAAGAGAGAAAAACCTTTATTGGTGTTTCCAGTATTTTCCACAGAAGCTTAACCAGTGTGAATCAGTTGCCACAATAAGGAATCTAATCAACTTAAAGTCAGCAAAGAGGCAAGGCCTGTACCAGTTTCAGATAAACTTGCCTGTAAAAGTTTATGGATCATTTTATAGTTATCTCAAGAATCATAAAGGATGAAACCAGGAAGACAGTAGACAATAAATGGAAAAGATCTGTTAAGACATCTCTAACAAACTAATCTCTTTACTAGTAAGAGTGAGAAGTCATCATTTTTTGATCCCTAATATGCTCAATGAAGAATAAGTCTTGGATAAGAACAATTATACAGAAAGATAAAGTCTTCGGGCTAGCCCATTGTCCAATCAGTGAAGTACTCTTATTCAAACTCTTATATAGTTGGATGGACAATTCAGAGAGGTAGTCCTTAAGTACATAAGTCCTTAAGTACATATGACTTGATCATGTGTTGTAACTGGACTAAATTGGCCCCAGAATTGAATAGTAGATGATAGGAGATTGAATTTCCTTTGAGAAATTTTGCAGGGCTTTTAATAACTCCCAGTTTCCTCTTTGAAACAAAGGCTTATCTTTTCAACACCTACATTTGTCTGCTGATTGTATTTGTCAAAGAGGCATGGAATACTATAGGCTCCCAAGGATTAAAATCGCAGGTCACTCCAAGGGGGCAACATAAGAGGAATTTGAGGTATGAAAATTCTATGGCAGGCTGGTTCTTGTCCTCCATTATCAAAGAAGGCCAAAATGATATCACTATGTTTGAGACACATTAGTTTGTGTGACTGTGGCTGATCAGAACAACATAAGCTTAGAATGCTCTATCACAGGTTGGGCACAAATATTCATGTGAACACCTGGGGTGGGTACTCTAAACTTACATATGTCACATTTCCTTTGAGCTGCTTCAATTCTACCTTCCTCATAGAGGGCAGCCCCCTCATTGATGAGGGCATATCTTGCTGCATGGTACTGTGCCAGTGTCTCCCAAGCTGCACAATCAGTTCTAAAGTTCTCCAATGAGACCTTCAGGGTATCTAGGTATCACTTCTTCCTACCCCCTTGTGAGTGCTTGGTCTACATGAGTTCTCCATAAAATAGTTTTTTGGGCAATGTATCTAGCCCATCATAGTTGCACTCTCTGTAGTAATGTTGGAATGCTAGGTAGTTTCAGTGTCTGGTATCTTCTCCTGCCAGGTGATCTTCAGAATCTTCCAGTGACAGTTTAAATGGAAGCAGTTAAGTTTCCTGACATGGCTCTGATAGACTTGTCCAGGTTCCACAGGCATATAGCAATGAGGTCAGCACAACAGCTCTGTAGACCTTCAGTCTGATAGTCAGTCTGATACCTCTTCTCTCCCACACTTTCTTTTGGAGCCTTCCAATTACTGAGCTAGCTCTGGCAATGTGAGTGTCAACCTCATAGTCAGTGCCTCCTTGGTAAGGACACTGCCAAGGTAAGTTAACTTGTCCACAGTATTCAGAACTTCTCCATTTGCTGTAATCAATGGTTTCACATATGGATGATGTGGTGCTGATTGATAGAGCACCTAGGTTTTCTTGGTGTTCATTGTTAGACCAAAGTGAGCATAAGCAGAAGAAAATTAATCCATCTTTTATTGCATCTCAGCTTCAGAGGTTGCATTGAGTGCACAGTCATCTGTAAACGGAAGATCCTGCACCAACACATCCTCCACTTTGATCTTGGCTTGTAGCCTTTTCAAGTTAAAGAATTTGCCATTAGTGCAGTAGCTGATCTTGAGGCCATTTTCATCCTCATTGAAGGCATTTGATAACATGCCTGAAAACATCATATTAAAAATTATGGGAGCAAGGATGCATCCTTGTTTTACTCCATAGGTGACTAGAAAATCTCAAGAGCAACATCCACTATCCAAAACCCAGGCATGCAAACTGTCATGAAGCTGACATACAATACTGATGAACTTCTCCAGGCAACCAAATTTTGACATAATTTTTCATAAACCCTTGAGACTGATGGTATCAAAGGCCTTGGTCAGATCTACAAATATTGTATACAGACCTTTGTTCTGTTCCTGGCATTTTTCCTGGAATTGTTAGGGCAGCAAACACCATATCAGTTTGTTCCACTGTCTCTCAAAAAGTTGACCAACTTCCAGGTGAATTATCAGCCTCTTGAGCTACCAGCAATGACTAAAAGAGAAATACCCTGTGATTGTCACAATCTATTCCCTTTACCTTTATAGAAATGGTAGGAGGCATCCTTGAATTCTTGGGGGATAACTTATTCATTCCATATAACCTGAAAAATTTTAGTCAGTTATTGAATGAGTAATGTATCCCCCACCTTGTAGATCCCAGCTGGAATAGAATCAGCACCAAGTGCTTTGTCAACCTGAATGGCATTCAAATCCTCTTCTTCAGCTGGAACTTCAGCTAGGGACTGATTGATTTCCCCTTGAGGTAAGCAGTCAATGGCTTCTGCATTGATTGATGATGATCACAATGGAAGTGAGATTAACAGATTAACCCGGAGTTTAGATAGAAACAGTATCAGCAACTCTCAAAGCACTGAGCTATCCTACCAGGATAGTACTTATTAGTGACCGATAGATGAGTAGAGAAGAAATACAGGGAAAGGATTGCAGAGAGAACACTCAGTTTCCCAGGAGCATTGCACACCAAGAGAGAGGAATTTATAAAGTTCTCTTCCTTTCCTCCCTTTTTCCTTTTGCACTCTCATTCCTACCTTCTCTTCTTCCTCCTTCCCACACAGTACGTTATGTAGTGATAATTTGTTAACCCCTATTTTATAGGTTTGAAAGTAGTCTCAGAGTGGTAAAGTCATTTGCCTTTGGTCATCCTTCCAATAAATATTGAAACTGTTCATTTGAGCCCAGGTTTTTTTGACTCTTAAATTCAATTTACATTCAGTTAATATTATGTTGTCTTTGCCTCTGAAGTTCTTTTCTGCCTAAGGAACTATGTGCATATTTATGTTTCTATAGCAGGTCACTTTTGTATTTACTACTGTGCACATTGAAGAATAATTAAAATAAATCCTTTGATTGTAACTTTTTTTCCCACACATCCAATCACAGATGGCAGGTCTTGTCAAATGGACCCTCACATCCTCTCATCCACTAACTTTTCTTTAATTCATATAGTCACAGTCTTAATTTAGCCCTAATTCACTACTTTTAGCTGCATGAGGTCAATAGCTTCCTAATAGATTTTCTTGTCTACAATAACTTTGCTCTTCAGTTGATCTTTTATAGATGCCAAAGTTATATTTCCAAACTATAGCTTTCTGCTCAAAAAAAAAAATCAATGGGCTCTCTTGAGTTTTCTAGAATAAAATACTGATTACTCTGCTTGATATCTAAAGCCCTTTACAATCCGGCCGCAGTCTACTTTTCCAGGTTTATTATATAAATACTTCACATTCCATGATGTATGATCCAGCCAAACTAGTAGCATATACTATATATAATATACATGAATGTGATGGAGTTTTATTGTGCAACAGAAATTAAACACATGAGGAATTTGAAGTAACTCAAGATGTATATGAATGAATACAGAATGAGATAAACAGAACCAAAAGGATAATATGTACACTAATTACCACAGTGTAAATGAAAAGAAGAATGAATTTTGTGTAATTAAAAAAGCTTAGAATGAAATATACTTCCTTCTTCTTGGTAAAGAAGCATGGGCTGACTAAAACCTACATTTTCAAATGTGGTGACTATTATCAGTTATTTTTGCTTAACTTTTCTTTTATTATAAAAATGTTTAATTCTATGAAGTTGGAAGGTTCAGAAGGGAATGGTATTTTTGTTGTTGTTGTTTCTTTTTATCCAATTACATAAAAAGATAGTTTTCAACATTCATCTTTTTGTAAACTTTTGAGATCCATCTTTTTCGACCACCCTCCCTTTCTATTCCTCCCCCATGGCAACAGGAAATCTGATAAAGGTTGTACATATAATTTTATTTAACAAATTTCCAAATTAGTCATGTTGTGAAAGATGAATTAGAATTAAAGGAGGGAAACCTTGAGAAAGAAAGCAAAACCATAAAAGAAGTTTTAAAAAGTAAACATAGTAGACTCCATCCATAGTTTTTCCTCTGGATGTGGATAGCATTTTCCATCACAGTCTTTTACATTTCTCCTTGATGGGATGCCCATCATTTGGGTAATGATTGAACAAGTTATGGTATATGAATGTTATGGAGTACTATTGTTCTATAAGAAGCCATGAATGGTCAAACTTTAGAGAATCATGGAAAGAATTACATGAACTGATGCTGAGCTAATGGAGCAGAACCAAGAGAACATGGTACACATTAACAACAATATTGTGAGTTGATCAACTTTGATGGATGCAGTTCCTCTCTCAGCAATTCAGAGAGCTAGGAGACCTGCTGTGGAAAATGCTGTCCTCATCCAGAGGAAGAAAAAGAAGACAAAATAAAAACCCTACAGAATTGGAATGAACCATACATTCACTTTAATTTTTTTTTTTTTTATTTAAGGTAGTGGAGTTAAAAGTGGCTTGCCCAGTGTCACACAACTATGCAATTATTATTGTCTGAGGCTAGATTTGAACTCAGGTCCTACTGACTCCAGGACTGATGCTCTATCCACTGTGCCACCTAGCTGCCCCCATATATTCACTTTCAAAATTTTTTTCTTATGTATTTCTTTCCTATCTAATGGTTTTTATTTCTTTTCCCTTAATCCTAATTACTCATACCAAAAATGACTAATTTGTAAACATGTTAAACACAAATGTGTTTGTACAAAATTCACCTGACAGTTCACCACTGAGGGGAGAGGGATGGAATGGGAGGGTGGAAGGAAATTATAGAACTTAAAATATGCTTATGCATGTGGATGAATGTTGAAAAACTTTCATAACATGTAATTGGAAAAATTTAAAAAAAATAAGAAGTCAACCTAAAAAAAATTGTCCTTGATCACTGAACTGCTGAGAGGAGCTGAGTCCATCATATATCTTGCCATTAATGATACAATGTCCTCTTGGTTCTGCTGTCTTCACTCAGCATCAGTTCATTAAGTCTTTCCATGTTTTCCTGAAATCTGCCTGCTTGTGATTTCTTACTGAACAGTAGTATTCCATCACATTCATATGCCTTAACTTGTTCAGCCATTCCCCAACTGATGGGTATCCCCTCAATTTCCAACTTTTTGCCACCACACAAAGGGCTGTGATAAATATTTTTGTACATGTGGGTCTTTTTTCCCTTTTTTTATAATTTCTTTGGGATATAGATCCAGTTACAGTGTTGCTGGATCAAAGGGTGTGCACAATCTTATTGCCCTTTGGGGTATAGCTCCATATTGTGCTTCAGAATGGTTGGATCAGTTCACAATTCTACCAACACTGTATCAGTGCCCCAGTTTTCCCACATCCTCTCCAACATTGATTACTTTTTTTTGTCATTTTAGCTGATCTGATAGGTGTGAAGTAATACTTCAGAGTTGTTTTAATTTGTATTTCTCTAATCAGTAACAATTTAGAGCATTTTTATATGACTATAGAAAGTTTAAATTTCTTCATCTGAAAACTGCCTCTTCATATCCTTTGAGATTTTTCAGTTCAAGAATGACTTGTATTTGAATCAGTTCTCTATATTTTAGAGATGAAGTCTTTATCAGAAACACTACTTGTAAAAATTTTTTCCCATCTGGGGAATGATATTTCTTAAAATAATTGAATGACTGTGGCACAGAAGCAAAAAAAAAAAAAAAAAACAAACACTAAGAAAATTTATTTAAAAGGGAAAAAACCTGGTTAAATAAACAAATGAATACATAACTTGGGGTCAGGACTTAAATTCAAGCCCCAAATGCATGACAGTTTCCTCATCTATAAACTGTTGAGGTTAATCACAGGATAATAAATACTGAATTGCAAATGAGAAAATTGAGATCTAGAAAGGACAAGGGACATGATCTCAGTTATATTTAGAGATAGGAGCACCAAACCCAGAACTCTTTACTAGCTTATCAGTCTTCAAAAAAAAAATTGCATGATATTAATATTAAATGCACAAATTTTTCTTGTTTCTGCCTTTTTTTACGCTGTATCACTTGACTTAAGTTTTTCCATAATTTTTTGAATTCTTCTATTTATGTATTTCTTATCTAATAATCATATTCCATCACAATTGTATGCCTCAACTTATTCAGTCATTCCTCAATTATGAGCATCCAGGTTTTTTGCCACCACAAAAACAAGTTCTATAGATATTTTTGTATATATAGACCTTTTTCTTCTTTCTTGGATCTCTCTTGTGTATAGAGACCCAGCAATAGTAAAGTTAGGTTAAAGAGTATGCACATTTCATAAACTGATGAAAAATTAAATGAGCAAAACCAAGAGAATAATTTGTACAAGAAAAATAATAGAAAAACAAATAAGTTTGAAAGCACTGAAAACTATGATCAATTCAATAGATTCATGATTCCAGAGAATCAGTATTGAAATATATTATCTATTTCAAAAGGTGGTAGAGTTAAGGTATGTAATTATGTGCACACACACTTACACATATACGTAATATTTTTATTTGTATTTAAATATTACCCAGGGGGATTTGTTCTGCATGTCTGTACACATTTGTTACAAGAAATGTTTTTCTTGCCCCTCATCCTCCCCCCCGCACAATAATAGAGATGTGGGATAGGAGGGAGGGAATATAGGCTTTTGTTAATTTTTAAAAATAGACAGGTAGAGCAGGGGCTACAGATGTGTGACGTGACCTGCGATCCACTTTCAGATGACATTGTTACATTATTAATTTTGCTTTTTTCACTCTGTTACAACAGACTTCTCATGGTATGAAGGTGATCTATAATTATTTGCAATGTGAAAATAAAACACATCCCTAAAACTTAAAAAAATCCATTATACTTTTCATTGCACCACACTCGCTCCTCCTTATTCTACCATGAATATATTTGATCTAAATTCCAAAAAATCAGCGTGTAAAGTATATTAAATTTAAACTTATTATAAGGGAATTTTGTAAATTAGAATAGTATTTAAGCAACAGGGGGAAAAAACAAATAGCCCTTTAATTACCTGACAAAACATAAGTTTTTGATATTCTTAATATGTAATTCAATATTCTTTGAGATGATATGTAAGTTATAAATAATCATAATATTACAGCTGTTTTTCTTTTGAAAATCCAGGTATAAAAATCACAAAATAAAACAAGTCTATTCTTCTGATAATTTTGTTTCCTAGGTATTATTGATGGCTACGCAGATGAAAAAGCTCTTTTTGAAAGACAAATTCAGGAAAAAAGTGACATGATTGACCACCTTGAACAGGAGTTATTATGTGTAGGTAACAGATTACAGGAATTGGAAGCAGAGAGACAACAAATCCAAGAGGAAAGAGAATTACTCTCTAGACAGAAAGATGCCATGAAAGCAGAAGCGGGACCAGTTGAACAACGTAGGTTTTATTTTTACTATTTTTCTGTGAGATACTAAGATTTTATATCACATTCATATTGAATTGACTGGTTTCAGTTTTCCCTTTGGTGTCCTTGGCACATTACATTAGTACTTAAAATTTTGCTTTAAAGATGTTGGAGCATTTAAATGTATTATTAGGTAATCATAAGGCTGTAGTTATTTTTTTTCTCAGGTATCAGTAGAAATAAACATTTCTTCCCTCAATTTATGCTCTTATCCCAAGTGGAAGTTGCTGATAATGCAAAATATGAATGAATTTATGAAAGGTATAATCTCTAATGACAGAGACCAAAGACCAAACAAACTTAGTTGGTTGATTAACAACACTGACTGACAAATGATGAGCAGTTTGTGAGCCCCCATTATTTAATTTTTATAGAATAAGTATTTCTCCTACTCGTTCAAGTAGTTAACATCTTAGAGTTCAAGTTAATGATAAAAACTAATTTTCTAGAAAATGCAAGTTTTTGTGAGTATGGTATTTGAATTATTTGGCATTGAATTCCCATTTTTGGTCTCTTTCAAGTCATGTCAATTTTATCTTACGAATTGCAGTCATAATTAAGAATTTAGTAGTTTCAGAGCGGCTAGGTGGCGCAGTGGATAGAGCACCAGCCCTGGAGTCAGGAGTACCTGAGTTCAAATCCGGCCTCAGACACTTAATAATTAACCTAGCTGTGTGGCCTTGGGCAAGCCACTTAACCCCATTTGCCTTGCAAAAAAAAAAAAATCCTAAAAAAAAGTATTTAGTAGTCTCACAAACTTCTTAAATAATGCTAAAATTTCTGATCTGCAGTGAAGAACTGCTTAGGATGAATGTTCTGATTACTCAAATTAAGGTACTAACAATTTTTTGGTGTAAATGTTGGAATTTTTCACATCTGAAGAGTTAAATCTGATGCCTTGTATCTAGTATGTGCTTAGGGAATTAAGAAATATTTAGAATTTCTGAGAAAAGTTGCTAATATCAGTGCACTTGAATACTGTCTTTTGCTTCATTTTCTCCTTTTTATATTCCACTTGAAGAATAGATGGCATGTAAATTACTGTGCTTTTGTTTCCTTTTTCTTTTCTCTTAGGGCTAGTAGATGCTGCAGTCGATGCAGCACCGTGCGCAGGTGTGTTTGTATACTGCATGGCCAATCTTTAATTGGGTGATAGAATTACTTCCTAAAATTAAGTAAATAATGATTCTTGGACTTCCAACTAACTATTTCTCTAACACTGAAACTTTGCTGTTGTATTTTACACTTACAGCATTTTTCTCTAACAAAAAAAATTTCTTTCAATTAAAGAGTATGTTCCTTTTTTTGAAATTAACTAGAGATTCATATTCACCATCATCTTATATTCATTTCTGAACAGTAATTAAAATTACTTTGGCTTCTTAAAATTTAATGTCTTTTTAACTTGAAAATACAGTTAATACAAATAATTAATTACTTTGCCAAGTTCTGTTAACATTGAGTCATACTAATTGTCTAAACCAAGAATTGGTTAAGTAGTATATAAGATGATGGCATCAAAAGAATCTTTGATGTGTAGTGAACAAAAGTTTTCTGGTTGCTTTATGTTTATATTCCCTGTTAACATCAATAGTGTTTATAAAAATAAAAGAGAAGGTAATTATAGCTTCATAGCCCTGACTTCATTATTATCCCATATATCAGGCAATGATCTGGACCGTGGGCACCAGCATGACTTACATCTTTTCTCAATAGTGGAGCTTTACACTTGATACACATTTGCCAGTCCTCCTGTGCCGAGTGTGGAAGTATAGGGTACAAGAGCAATTCAAGAATGAGTATCTGAAAAGGATAAAAATAGGAAATTTCAATGTAATTGAATCATTGCTCTTTCTGTAATTCTCAACAATCCTGCCTAAAGGTTTATGGTATTGGTTCGTCAAATGTGGTACATGCATGTATATAAGAAGTCTGTTTCTGGATTAAGAACAAATTAACTGTTTTGTGTGAATCAAGTGAGATGGTTTTTGCATTAATTAAATCTTGTTCTTTCTTTGTGATAAAAACATGTGACTCTGACTTTCTGTGCTTTTTTTTCCCCACAAGAATCATCATTTAGTGATGGTTCTCTCATTTCTAAATTGTTATAATGATAATCTATGATGGCATGACATATGATATGTTTAGATATTCTTGAGTATTTTAAAGAGAAAAAGAAAGCACAACTTATTGTCTCTTTTGTGTGTTTGAATTAAAATCCAGGTTTTCTTTTTCATGTGGTTAAATCCTGTTCATAGAATTGTGGAGTGATCTGTCATTAACTTGTAACAGAACCTGCAGTGCTTTTGCATTCGTTAACAGAATTACTACAAGAAACAGAAAAGCTAATGAAGGAAAAACTAGAGGTGCAGTGTCAAGCCGAGAAGGTCTGTGATGATCTTCAGAAGCAAGTGAAAGCTCTGGAAGTGGATGTGGAGGAACAGGTCAGCCGCTTTATGGAGCTCGAACAAGAAAAGAATGCTGAGCTGATGGATCTGAGACAGCAAAACCAGGCTTTGGAGAAACAGCTGGAGAAAATGAGAAAATTTTTAGATGTAAGTCTAGAGAAAAATGGAAATGAATCTGATTTCTTATTTTGAAGACTGAAAGATCATCGATTTAGAGATAGAAAAAAATGTGAGACAACATCATTTATAGACCAGTCTTTCATTTTTTTGAAAAATATAAGAAAAATGATGCCCAGGCACATGGAATGACTTTTTCAGGGTTGCCCTTAGCTATGGTCTGAACCCAGGCTTCTTTCCACCACTCCAGTAGAATAACAGTTATAACCTTCCAGATTTGCATCTTTTACTTTATGATGGCTCCTTCACACATACTTCATGATGATCACTTTTAAAATCTGGAATTAAAGAGAGATTTTTCTATGTCGATTCAAAAGTGATGGCGATTCTCAGCCTTGAGAATAGTGTACCCTGATTTATGCCAGTGGTCTGTGTGGAGAGAAGCCCAGCACACAGGCTGGTGGCAAATAAATAAAGATTAACTGTTGTCTTCAATCATTAATGGGAGGTTTTCATGGAAAACATTCTAGTTGGATGTGTAGTGGTTTATGTTTTTTGACTCTGGGTGATTCCTTAGATGCACATGACCAGCAGTATACCTCAGAAAATAAAAAATACATACCCATAGTGCCCATCATATACTAGACAGGTTTTAATTTCTTTTCTTGAAGGATGGCGGGAAGGAAAGGTATTGAGGGTTGTAAAGATTTTAGAATTTCATTATGTACTCCAAACACAAAAGTGTTTTAGAGTTGGCATATTATCAGATTAGAAATATTCATTAATTCAATATGGCTTTTATAAAAAAAAGTCTGATTACCTTGTAGACAAGTGGTCTCAAAATAATATTACAGTGTTCTTATGCAGGAAATCAAATAAAAGTTAGAGTATAGTTAGCAAGTTTTTTCACATTTTGCATTCTATATGGAGGCATCTTGATGGCACCATGACTAGAGCTCTGGACCTAGGAAAGCCTTTGCTCAAATCCGCTCTCTGAGACTTAGTAGCTGTGTGACCCTGGGAAAGTCACTTCTTTGTCAGTTCCTCATTTGTGAAATGGAGATAATAGTAGTACCTACTTTTACAAGGTATGGTGAGGATCAAATGAAATAATTGTAAAGCCTTTAGCACAGCTGATAGAGCACCAGGCCTGGAGTTGGGAGCATCTGAGTTCAGGTTTGGCCTCAGACACGTAACCATCTGGGTGACCCTGGGCAAGTCATTGGACGATCAAATGAAAGAGTGATTGTAAAGCACTTAATGCAGTTGCCTGCCTCATCATTAGTAGTATGTAAATGTTAGCTGTCATTATTGTAGTATACTTATTTTCTTCCTCCACAAGTTTCACATCAGTTGAATTAAATTGACTCATTTATACCTTAGGTAACTGCATTTTATCTCTTTTTCTGAAGTTCTGAGGCAAACACAGAAGTCAGTCCATCTCTCCAGGTCTTTATTTCACCATCCTAAGAGCTGGAGAAATCTTCATGCTGTCATCTCTTCCACCTTCTCATCTTCATGCAGGATTGTACTTAGAGTTAGATGGTCTAAGATTGTGTTACATTAAGGGGAAAGGAACACCTTAAACAAATGTTTCTTCTTCTCGAATTTTTTTTTAATTTTATTTATTTAAGACAATGGGGTTAAGTGACTTGCCCAAGGTCACACAGCTAGGTAATTATTAATTGTCTGAGGCTGGATTTGAACTCAAGTATTCCTGACTTCAGGGCTGGTGCTCTATCCACTGCATCACCTAGCTGCCTTGAACATTTCTTCTTTTAATCGCCTTATGCTTAAATTTTAGGAGCAAGCAATTGATCGAGAACATGAAAGAGATGTGTTTCAGCAAGAAATACAGAAACTAGAGCAGCAGCTGAAAGCCCCCCCCAAGTTCCAGCCCGTCAGTGAGCATCAGACGAGAGAGGTGAGACTGGGATGTAGACTTAAAACATTTATCCTCAGAAATCATTCTTCAGAACAAGAATGTAAAAAAAAAAAAAAGAATTGATACTAATGATAAAAAATTCTTAGTTCTCCTTTGAAATTTGAACTGCTCTTATATTCTCTTTGGATCACTTTAGGGGACTAGAGAGAAATGCTGTCTAGCTGTCTGCCTCACACTGCCCATGGTTTTATTTAACATCTTATTTCTTAATCTTAATAGTTGCTCCATCTTTTCACTTTGGGCTTTGTTTTTTTTTTTCCATTTTCAATAAACTTTCAGCCACAAACACAGGGAAACAGCTCCCCAGTTACTGAACTTCTAATCAAATTTGTTCTCAGTGGTTAAAATGAAATGTTGTCTACAGACATATCTCTGTGCTCCCCTTTCTCGAATTATATACTCCTCTTAGTTATTTGAAAATATGTACAAATAAGGAAACAATTTCTTTGATTGAACCTGTGGTTTCATAGAGAACTCCCGATGGGGAAATTCTTTCCTCATGTACACCAGCAACTCATCTTAAATATATCAGTGTGGAGAGTGTTTCCTTGGCCACTGGGAAGTTGATTGACTCAGCATGTGTGTCGTCAGAGATAGATTTCTCACTGGATCACAGAATCTCAAGAGCTGAAAAGATTCTGAGAGGTCATCTAGTCTAACTCATATACCAAATACTTCTTCCACAGCCCTGCTAATGGTGGTTCCTTCATCCTCTGTTCACACATCCCTGCCCAAATGACCCCATTTTCCCTTTGGCATAGCTCTCATCGGTAGAAAGCTTTTCCTTCCATTCCACCTCCATCTCCCTCTCTGCTACTCCCTACTCCTCCTGGCCTACTCCCAAGAGCCAACCAAATCAAATCTAATCCCTCTTCCTCATGAAAGTCTTTCAACCTCTTGACTACAGGAAGCCTGGCAGAGTGGAAAAAGCAGTGAGCTTGGAGTGTGAAGGACCCCTTCCTCACTTAGGGAAGAGTCAGCTAAACTCAGATTCTCTGTTTCCTTCTCTCCAAAATAGCAGCCCAGGTTTCCTGGCCCAAAGGTCATCCTCCATTCCCCTAGGCCACCCTGTATCATGCAGATCCAACAGGATTGCAGAATATTAGCATAAATGATAGGACCTGACTGCTGGGCAGTGTCTCAGCATTGTTTTGTTTATGTGTCTCTGTTCCAAGTGCCTGGCTTGTACCTAGCCAAGTACCTCTGTTGATTGATTGGGTAGAGCAAAGAAAGAATAAATTGTGATAAATGTCCTTTGTTCCACTGACAGAAAACTGAATCAGTGTATCTGGAGATGGAGCCAAAGAAATACATAATCTAAAATAGACAAGTCAAGAGTAGTTAATAATTAATTTTGAAAAATTCACTAATTTGCCCCAGGTTTGTCTTTATGAATCTTACATATGATCTAAGTGATCAATCATTCATCAAATATCTGTGACCTCCTGAGTGTTCAGTACTTTGTGAGGCAGTATGGGAGATAAAATATGATTAAGCCTCATTATACTGTGGTAGGAAAAATATACATTAGACAACATTGTACAATTCAAACCAATATATAATTTAAGTGCTGAACATGTGGTAAAGACTGTGAATGCCATACAGTTGAGTCAGGAAGGGTTTTGTATGAAAGTAAGAGATGACTTCATGGAGAAGTGGGATTGAGCGACTCTGGAGGAGTAATGGGATAGAAATGAACCAGGAAGAAGAAAAAAGACATTTCAGGCAAGGGGAAAACAACACAAATCAAAGCCCCCAGGAAGAAATGAACCAGCATGTCTGTGGAGCTGTGACCAGTTATAACAAAGTAGTTTTGAATTTAACTGAAAATGACTCACTACATATGTTTACCTTTCTGACTCCCAAAGTGGAGATGATTCACATAGGAACCTGATTAAAGAATCATATAACAGTGGCAATGTTCACTGATGCAACAAAACCAGTTCCAAAGTTTACATTTATAACTCACAAGTACCATTACCTGTGACTGACTAATTCTGTTTAGTATCTTCCCCTTTTAGGAAATAAACTTTCTCTTCTTCTCTCAGTCTTACAATCTGCAATCGAAATTCTTACCTTTCCAGGTATTTGAAGGGCTACTGTCCTTCAGGTATCCTACATTTCAGCCGAATTGTCCAATTCCTCCTTTATTCTAAAAAATCTCATATCCTCCTTCCTGCCTTTGTGCCTTTTCCCTCTCTCTGGAATGATACATTTCCCCCTTCCCTGTCTTGTTCCCCCTCTAGCTGCACAGATACTGCTCATCTTTTTTAAGTCTAGCTTAAACACTACTCCATCCATAAAACTCTCTTAAATCACTTCACCATGACATTTTCTCTCTTCCATCTTTGTTTCTCTCCTATAGTTCTTAACAGTTTACTGCCTTGGATTTTAGTTGTATTTGAACCTATCTTTCTCTTGTCTATCAGATGGTAGGAGACATATCTTGTGTGTTTTTAAATTCCTCACTTAATGCTCAGTAAATAATCCTGAATACCACAGTGCAGTCCTCCAGGTGTGTCTGATAAGGGCAGTCTGGGCTAGGGAGACGAAGCCTCTCCTCCTGGAGCCTGATAGTATGTTATATTGGGGAGGGGGAGAATCGGGTGCTGTCAGGTCATCATTTTCAATGACTACTGAACTTGTGATCCACCAGAACCCTCAAATATTTCTGATACAAATTATTCTCTTCAGTTAACCTGTACTTGTGAAATTGGTTTATATTTGAATTGAGCTGTGTCACTTTCCCTATATCTCTATAAAATGTCATTGCCTGTTGGCCTCACCTATGATCCTGGGGGTGTTCTGCAAAAGATCTAGACTTAGATCTGGTCATTAAACTAGCTCTGAATCTATCCAACCTACTTTACTTCATCTTTCCTTTAAGGATAACATGAGGGGCAACTAGGTGGTGCAGTGAATAGTGGTGGCACCCTGGAGTCAGGGGGACCTGAGTTCAAATCTGGCCTCAGACACTTAATAATTACCTAGCTGTGTGGCCTTGGGCACACCACTTAACCCATTGCCTTGCAAAAACCTAAAAATGAATGAATGAATGAATGAATGAATGAATGAATGAAATAATTAATCAGTTAATTAGTTCATTAATAAGGATAACATGAAAGACATAAAGTGGCCTTGTAGAAATAGAAGCATATTCAACATGTAGTCAGTCAGACAGAAAATATATGTGTGGGTTTTGGGGGGGGGTTGTTTTTGTTTTTTGCAAGGCAATGCGGTTAAGTGATTTGCCCAAGGTCCCACAATTAGGTAAGTATTAAATGACTGAGACTGGATTTGAACTCAGGTCCTCCTGGCTCCAGGGCTGGTGCTCTATCTACTGTGCCACCTAGCTGCCCCAATGTCTTTTGGGGGGAGAGTTGCAAGGCAGTGGGGTTAAGTGACTTGCCCAAGGCCACACAGCTAAGTAGTTATTAAGTGTCTGAGGTCAGATTTGAACTCAGGTATTCCTGACTCCAGGGCTGACACTCTATCTACTGTGCCACCTAGCTGCCCCCACCCCCACCCCGATGTCTGGTTTTAATCAGTTCTCAGCAATCTCCATTTCTCCTGTTTGAATTGTTAATGGAAAAAAAGCATATAATATTATCCAAGACATATGACCCACAAAAGATGGATAACTGTACAAGTTACTCCAATCCTCATGATGTCTCAAAACTCTCCAAAATAGAAATTAAGTGCCAGAGATAAAGCATGTCAGGTCTTCTCCACAGTCTAGCAAACCAAGAACCAAGCTGAGGCAAAAAAAAAAAAAAAAAAAAAAATGATAAACAGCCAAAAAAGCCAATAATCATCCACCCTAACCCACTGTCATGTAGCACCCCTCATATACCTCCGGTGACACACTTTATAGCAGGATAAAAGATTATATTTATTTCCTACTACCACATGGAACTTTTACAGAAATCAACCATGTATTAAAGTACAAAGATATTACAAACACATAAAATGGTAAGCATAGTATAGTCATCCTTTATATATCAGAATCCCCTAAAAATAGTAATCAGTTCAGGGAACACAAAACAAAAGACATGAACCCAAATGAAGACTTAAGAGTAAAATCCTAAATAATGAACAGTTCAAAGAATAAATCATAGAAACAACTAATAATTATTTGAAAAAAATCAATGAAACAACATACCAGAATTTCTAGAGTGCAACTGAAGCATTCCTCAAGCAAAAAAGAAATCATGTCCCTGCAATCATATTAACAAAATATAAAAAGATAGAATTCATTAACTGAATATTTTTTATGATTATAAAGTCAACAAAGAAGCAAACCTAAAGAAGCACAAGTGAGGAGATATGAAAAATTATTAAAAGAGAAATAGATATTGAAAACCAAAAGAAACATAGAAACTATCAACTAAATTATAAAGACTATAAAATTGACAAACTTATAGCCAATTTGATTAAAAAGAGCAAAAAATCAAATCATTAAAAAAGCAGATCAGCACAGTGAAATCACAATACCAGAAAAAAATAAAAAGAATAATCAGAACCTATTTATACAGTTTTATGCTAACAAAAATGTAAATAAAATAGAATAGAGGAATATTTTTAAAAATAAAAAATACCCAAGCTGCAGAAGATCATATAGAAAAATCTTAAATAGTTCAATCTCAGAAAAGGAAATAAGATCAGCTTTAAAGAAACTACCAGTCAGAGAGAGAGAGAGAGAGAGAGAGAGAGGGAACCTCCTGGTCCTGATGACAGGAGAATTCTATCAAACTTTTAAAAACAATTAGTGTCAGGGGCAGCTAGGTAGTGCAGTGGATAGAGCACGGGCCCTAGAGTGAGGAGTACCTGAGTTCAAATCCAGCCTCAGACACTTAATAATTACCTAGCTGTATGGCCTTGGGCAAGACACTTAACCCCACTTGCCTTGCAAAAACCTAAAAAAGAAAAAAAACAATTAGTGTCATACTATACAAATTACTCTCAGAAACTGAGGAGGAAAAAGGACTCTACATAATTGTTTTATGCAACAAATATTCCCCTACTATCTAAACCTGGGAAAAATAAAACACAGTCTAATGGATGAGACAATATGCAAACAATTTTATCAAACCAAGATAGAGAGAAGATAAATCGAAGATGATCAGCAGAAAGAAGACACTTGAATTAAGAGGAATCAAGAAAAGGGGGCTTTACCTGAAACTTAGAACCAGTAGAAATCCATTCTATTTTATTTCTGAGTATGCCCTCTAATGTAGATTTTTCCCAAAGGCTCAGTTTCTCCCAACTCAGTTATAATAAAAAAGAAAGTATTAAAATTTATCAAAAATAAGTAGAAATTGGGGCAGCTAGGGGCAGCTAGGTGGCGTAGTGGATAGAGCACCGGTCTTGGAGTCAGGAATACCTGGGTTCAAATCCGACCTCAGACACTTAATAATTACCTAGCCATGTGGCCTTGGGCAAGCCTTCTTAACCCCATCGCCTTGAAAAAACCAAAAATAAATAAATAAATAAATTTTAAAAGAGAAATTTGGGCAGCTAGGTGGCACAGTGGATAGAGCAACAGCTCTGGAATCAGGAGGACCTGAGTTCAAATCTGACCTCAGACACTTTATAATTACCTAGCTGTGTGACCTTTGGCTAGTCATTTAATCCCATTGCCTTGCAAAAACTAAGAAAAAAAAAGGTAGAAATTACAATATATAGGGGTGGCTAGGTGGCATAGTGGATAAAGCACCAGCCTTGGAGTCAAGAGTACCTGGGTTGAAATCCAGTCTCAGACACTTAATAATTACCTAGCTGTATGGCCTTGGGCAAGACACTTAACCCCATTTGCCTTGCAAAAACCTAAAAAAAAAGAAATTAAAATATATAACACTAGCAAAGCAGTCTGATTTTTTCTTTTCCTCTTGCTGATTAAATTTGATCAATTCAGGGAATAACACCTGTTAACTGAGAACAATAGTTACTTATTCTACTACCCCAAACCTAGGAAAATATTAATATTTTATTAAGCATTTTTGTAAGAGGAATAGATTGTTTTCTTCTATTGTTATTATTTTACTAAAATTAATAAATCCAAATTTATTTTATCTTTCATCTTACCAGGTTGAGCAATTAACAAATCATCTCAAAGAAAAAACAGACAAATGCAGTGAACTCTTGCTATCTAAAGAACAACTTCAGAGGGATGTGCAAGAACGGAATGAAGAAATTGAGAAACTGGAATCCCGAATAAGGGAACTGGAGCAAGCATTACTTATAAGTGCAGACCATTTACAAAAGGTAAAATTTATTTTATGAAGGCTAATTTGACAAATAATACATAAACTATCAATTATCCAATTTCTATTGAAGTTACATGATAGGTATGTAGGTATGTATTCCTATGAGCATTGAAAACAGAGAGTAAAGCACAAAGAACCAGGAGAGTGATATAAGCATTGAAAAAAAATAGAATTGCCTCTACCCTTGCGAAATATTAGAAAGTACACACCCCATGTCTTGAAAGAAGCAGATTAAGATGCTGTATTCAATAAAAGACATTATCTTAATCTGTGAGCATTTATTAAGAGTTTACTTTGTGCTGAATGCTGTGCAACTCCCAAGAGAAAAATAGACTTTCTGTCCTTGTGGACCTCACATTCCAGTGATGGAGACAGAATATAAAAAATCACGTACCTACAAAATATAGACATTGCTAATGACAGTTTAATCTCCAAGGAAGAGGGTAAGGGGAGCCTCTTACAAAAGGTGGGATTTAAACTGAGTCTTAAGGGAAGCTAGGAGGAAATAAGGGGGACAGTTTAATGGAGAGTAGGCAGGATGTCAGGAAGGCAGGTGTACTGGACTGTACAATGTGGAAAAAGTTAAGGCTAAGAAGATTAGAAAGGTAGAAAGGGGCCAATGGGAACTAAAAGAGGGCCACTAACAATGTGGGGTGGGTGACTTGGGAAGATCACATTATCAGCTGAGACAAGGATAGATTGGAATAAGGGAGACCAGCAGGGTATTGAAAAAGTGGAGGCGTGAAGTGATGAGCGTCTGCCCTGGAGTAGAAGGCAGGACAGGATGCAGAGCTCGTGATGGGGTTACAGATTGAATATTTGGAGTAAGGGTGAATAAGGACTCCAGAGCCTGCATGACTAGAGGGGAAGTAAAAAAGATGGGGCGTATGGAGGAAAAATAGTAGTCTTGTATTTAGCCTTGAGACTCTACGGACACCCAGTTCAAGATGTCCACTAAGCAGTTGGTATCAGAACTAGAAGACAGGAGGAGAGGAAACAAGTCTTTATTGAGCACTTACTTATGAGGTGCCAATCACTGTATTATGGGGGAGAAGTCAGAGTTAGATAAATAGCCGTGAGAATCATCAACATAGAAATGGTCATTGAACCCAGAGAAGTGAATATCACCAAAGGAAATAGTAAAGAAGGAGAAGAGAAAAGGTCCAAGCACAGATCCATGAGAACCACCTACCACTGGTGGGTGTAATGAGGTTTGCATCCAGTAAAAGGAATGGAGAAGGAGAGTGTAGAATGGGGACCAGGAGAGTTCAGTCCCACAGATGCCTAGAAAAGAAGGTAAGTTGAAAAGAAGCAGTTGATCAACCACATCAAATGTTGCAAAGAAGTCAAAAAAGGATAAGGATTGAGAAAAGGCCATTGCATTTTTCAATTAAGAGATAGTTTTGAAGATAGCAGTTAAGTTGAAGGATATAAATCAGAAGTGAGACTGCAGAGAATTTATAAAAGATTATTCATCTGCCACCCACTGTTATCCCAAGGCTCCTTTCTCTTCCTTTCCCTGAACTAGGAGAAAGCATCCCACCCCCCTTCCCCATCATGTGACCCTTCCCATACAGTCATCCCTTCCCCCATTCTCTTCTAGCTGTGTCCTACTCCAGCCCTGTATATCTCTTCTAGCGTAGTAGAATTAAATAGAAATGTAATTTCCATCCCACCTTGAGCTAATTGCCCTTCATCTTGGATCTCTTTCTCTCACCTTCCCTCTCAGTCCATACTGAGACCTGAGACTCTGCATTCCCAGCTTTCTTTTCCAAAAGATTTCTCCCTCAAACTCCCCTACATACTGATCTTGAATGGAGTGTCAGTACCTCTGGCTTCAAACTCCCCCCTGCTGGTCCTGGATGGGGTTTCAGTACCCCTGGCTTCCCACCACACTTCATTTTTATCTCCTTCCCTCAGCCTGTCCTCCTTTGAAGTTTTCTCCATCACAGTTTTCTACCCAAGTCAAACCATAGTGATTCCAAAACCAGCCCCAGATATTTCTCATTTCTCAAGAAGTTAAGCACCTGGCTCAATGTTTTCCTCCTCTCTCCTATTCCCACCCTTCTTCTAGGGACTCCCATATTTCTGTAAATGAACCTCAGTTGTTATGCATGTCCTGGATGTGTTGGGATTGTTACTTCTTCTGAATTAGCATCCATGGTACCTGACACATAGCAGAGGCTTAATAAGAAGGCTTCTCTTGGGGGGGGGGGGGAGTGAATGGGTTGTGATAGGGATGTGGAACCCTTAAAATGCAGAGAAAAGCAGAAAGAAGGTCGGGCAGGGCGGTTTTATGGCTATCGTGTTAAATTACCACACTTAAAACTATATATGGCAGAAGTTCTCAGTGGATTTATAATTCTCTACTCTCTTGCACAATATGAAATGAACTGAAGAAGCTGAGAAGCACACACCTATCAGAAAAACTATCAATACCCACAGAATTCAAGATCTGCAAAATTAGCAATGCAGTTTTGGAAGATCTGTACTACTAATTTACTTCTACTAGGATGTATAACAACTTTTTTATACTTGTATATTGCTTTATGTAAAATTGAGAAGACACTTTTTATGTCTCATTCTTTTTTACAGGCAGAGAACCGAAAACAGCTTGGAACTGTGGAAGCCAAAGAATTGCCCTTTGAAATACAATTACAGGCAGAACGAGAAGCTTTAGATAGAAAGGAAAAAGAGGTTAAAAAAAATCTTAATTTTTAAAATTGAGATTTGAATTATTTTGTGTTATTTTTAAAGCATTAGTTGAATATTAGAGTTTTTGTGTCTAAAATATTACAGTAGCATTGGCCAAAGCACAATTTAATTTGTCTTTTTAAAGATACATTGCTATGCAGCAACAGATTTACATAAAAATTGTGATACTTTTTAATAAGCTGTATTTGCCTCCTCCTTGCACTTACTCTGACCTCACTCCTTCCTAAACTCTCATCATTGAGTTTTCACAGTATATTAATTATTTGACATGAAAGAATGGACAGAATTTTGATGGATAGATGGGGGGGAGTGAGGATTCTAAACAGAGGAAATAACCAAGTAAAGTCATAGAAAGGGGCTGCTAAGTCATCTGGTCTGGGTAGAACATTGATTGAAGAAGAAGGGAACTATTGGGGGGATCAATCACATCACAAAGGGATATGAACATGATGATTAGGAATTAGGGCCTTATTCTATGGTTGATTCAAACTTTTGAACAGATTGACTTTAGGAAGATTCATCTGGTATATTCAGCATAGAGGAAAGAGATATGGGCCAGTAGGGCAGAAAGGGATGGGCATGAATCTGAGTTTGGCTCCTCTGTCTATGTAACTGGGGAAATCATTTCACCTCTTGGTGGCTCAGTTTCATTACCTGTAATAAGGCAATCATAGGTGCCCTACCCTTCTTATGATATTATTTTTGAGACTAAGTATTAGATAACTCTTTAAGTCTCCATTTCCAAATTTGCAAAAACTTGGAAATAGTAGCATCTATGCCACAAGGTCATGAATTGCCAGGGATCTACTTTATCTGTCCTGGACTTAGCTTGAAACTGCTTAGTTTGTAATACAATAGGAGAATCAGTTGAGAACTCTTTAAAAATAATCTCTGGGGGCGGCTAGGTGGCATAGTGGATAAAGCACCAGCCTTGGAGTCAGGTGTACCTGGGTTCAAATCCGGTCTCAGACACTTAATAATGACCTAGCTGTGTGGCCTTGGGCAAGCCACTTAATCCCATTTGCCTTGCAAAAAAAAACTAAAAAAAAAAATAATAATAATCTCTGCACCATAATTCTTGCCTGAAAACTTCAGTGATTTTTTTATTGACAGCAATTGCAGAATATTAGAACTAGAGAGGATCTAACAGACCATTTAGCCAGCCCTCTCATTTGTTGATTTCTTAGAACCCATGTTCTTTTGTATAAAGCATAAAATCTAATTTTAAACAGGTAGCAATACAACTTTTCCACAAGATTTCTTGGGATCCTGAATTTTTTCAATTTCTATTTATTTTTTAAATATGTAGATCACAAACTTAGAAGAACAGTTAGAACAATTTCGAGAAGAACTGGAAAATAAAAATGAAGAAGTTCAACAACTGCACATGCAATTAGAGATACAGAAGAAAGAGTCGGCTACACGCCTCGGAGAACTCAAGCAAGAAAATCAATTGTTCAAGGTACTTTTTGCATGCAAATGAGGTTTCCTGTTTGTTTAGCTTTTGTTCAACTGAACTAAAACATGGAAATGCAAATGTAGATTCATTACAATTTACACATTTTTTACTACACATGAAAATTATATAAGTGCAAAGTGGCTAAAAGGGCAGTTATCAAATTTGTCTTTTTTAATACTGGAAAGAATGTTAGATTTGAAACTAGGACACAAGGGTTCAGGTGTGATGCTCATCATCTGTGTGACCATTCCTCTTCTGTAAAATGGGCCTCTTTGTGAACTTAAAAACATTCTAGAAATGTGACCCATCATTATCATTGTTTCCCATATTTTTGGTTGTGCATTTTAACATTCTACATAAGCTTGAGTTAGAAGGCTTCAGAAAACACTGCCATAGTCATAGCCATTGTATCTGTCAACAGGATGCACTGGAAAGACTGGGTTTTGCTGTACAAGAATTGGAAAATGTCTCCACAAAGGACCATCATGAGCTCCTTGGGAAATTTACCCAGATGATACAGAAGAAAGAATTAGAAATCAGTAGACTAAATGACCAAATTACAAAACTTGAGCAGCAGCTTGAAATTACAGCAAACAACAAGGTATGTTTTTCTTCAATTGACTGATAACCTGAAATAATATAAATTCAGCTTATAATTGTAAAAAACAGAAATGTTGAGCTTTGGTACATAGTAATATCAAGTAGATTTCAAATACTCTTTATTTTCTGAGCTCCTAGAATTACTCATGTGTTCTGATTCCCTTTTGACTTATATGTTCAGACTTTCTTAATGATTTTTACATACTAAATTTTTTTTTAATTTATCTCTGAGTCACCCACCCACCCCCCTTCTGTTCATCACCCCATTCTAATATTTCTTAGTGTATTGGTATCTCAAGTTTTCTTAATGGAATTCTGATTAAGTCCAGATAGATGGATGAATGGATAAACAGACACAACACACACACATACATACACACACACACACACACACACACACACACATATACGGAGGAATCAGAGAAAGCCTAGGTTAGTTTCATGAAAGCATTTTCCTGCACAGGTGTGTGTATATGTATGCAGTATTTATATACTATAGTGAAAATACCTATTTGAAGGTTATCATTGACAGCATAATGGAAATTGGAGTCAGTAGGTTTCAGGTTGGAGTATGGCCTCAGACACTTAAGAGCTTTGTGACCCTGGACAAACCACTGAGCTTTAATTTCTTCATCTATTAGATGAAGATAATCATAATGTCTATCTTTTAGCAGTGTATAAATATCACCTATTATTATTATGGTTTTATATATAAAGTAAATATATAGATTATGAACTCTGAAGAGTAATTAGAGCCATTTGGAAAACAGTTGTAAAATATACCTGTGTAAGTACGAACTTAGATTGGTGCCAACTTCTGGGTACTGTTTTTGTTTCAGGGTTGTTTTTTTTAAATTTAATTAAACATTTTTTAAAGGTATTCTGTGTGAATAAGAAAAAAAGAAGAAGAAATTGAAGGAATTAGTGCAGGAAACAAAACGAAACTATGTTTATGATGTGATGGTATTATATAGAGAATTCTAGAGAATCAGCCAAAAAACTAGTGAAATAATTAAGAACTTTAGCAAAGTTGCAGGATATAAAATAAATCCACATAAATCATCAGCTTTTTTTATATTTTGCCAACAAAATCCATAGCATGAGATAGAAAGAAATAACATTTAAAATAATTGTAGACAAAAAATGCTTGGGAGTCCTCCTGCAAAGACAAAACCAGAACTATATTAACATAGGTACAAGTCATTTTGCACACAAATAATTTCTCGTGGATAAACCAAGCTAATATAATAAAAGTGACAATTCTGTCTAAATTAATCTGCTTATTCAGTGCCACATCAATGATACTACCAAAAAATTACTTTGTACAGATAGAAAAAAATAATAATTCTTCTGGAAGAACAAAAGGTCAAGAATAACAAGGGAGGGGGCAGCTAGGTGGCGCAGTGGATAAAGCACCAGCCTTGGAGTCAGGAGTGCCTGGATTCAAATCTGGTCTCATACACTTAATAATTACCTAGTTGTGTGGCCTTGGGCAAGCCACTTAACCCCATTTGCCTTGCAAAAACCTAAAGAAAAAAAAACAAAAACAAAAAAAAAAGAATAACAAGGGAATTAGTGGGGGAAAAAATGTGTGAAAGAAGGTGCCCTACCCATACCAGATCTCAAACTGTAATATAAAGTAGTAATCATCAAAACATTCTGGTACTGACTAAGAAATAGAATGATAGATCAGTGGAATAGATTAGGTATACAATACATTTAATAAACTCCAAAACTCAAGCTTTTGGGACAAAAACACATACTTTGACAAAAACTTCTGGGAGAACTGGAAAGCAGGATGATAGAAACCAGATATAGACCAACATCCCATATCATATACCAAGATAATGTCAAAATGAATACATGTACTAAAAATAAAGAATGAACAGAATAGTTTACTTTGTCAGATCTATGGATAAGAGAATTTTGAACCAAATGAGATAAAGAATACAATACAAAACATAAATAAATTAAAAAGATTTTGCACAAAGAAAACCAATGCAAGCAAAATTAGATGGAAAGCAGAAAAACTGGTGTTGGGATGAAGGGAGTAGGGGAAATTTTATAAGTATCTCTGATAGTGACCTCATTACTCAGCTCTACAAAGAACTAGGTCAAATTTATAAGAATACATGTCATTCCCCAATTGATAAGTGGATATGAACAGACTTTTTTCAGACAAAAAAATTAAAACTATCATCATATGAAAAATGCTTTAAATCACTATTGATTAGAGAAATGCAAATTTAAATAAATGAGCTACCACCTCATATCCAATTGTGAACAGATTCAGCCATTCTCGAGAGCAGTCTGGAATTATGCCCAAGGAGCTATAAAACTGCATATCCTTTGAATCAGCAGTTCCTACCACTACTAGCTCTGTATCCCAGAGAATTTTTTAAAGAGGAAATGAACTTATTTGCACAAAACATATGATTGTAATAGAATACCATTATGCTAGGAAAGCAGATTGATTTCAGAAAAACCTGGAAAGACTCACACAGACTGATGCAAAGTGAAGTGAGTAGAAGCAAGAGAATGTTGTACACAGTAACAGCAATATGTATGATGAAGAGCTGTGAATGACTTAGCTATTCTTAGCAATACAGCAGTCTAGCACAGTCCCAGGGACTCATGGTAAAAAGTGCTCTCTGCCTTCAGAGAAAGAACTGATGAAATCTGAATACAGACCACAGAATACTATTTTTCTTTCTTTGTTTTCTTTCTTTCTTTCTTCCTTCCTTCCTTTCTTTTCAAGTTTTCTTCCATGAAATGACTAATGTGGAAATGTTTCACATGATTATACATGTATAACCTATATCAGATTTCTTACCATCTCAGGGCAGGAGTAGGAACAGAATTTGAAACTTAAAACGTACAAAAAAGCAATAACAGCCAACAAATGTAAAAAATAAAATAATGTATACTAAGATAGTTTCTAAGATAGCCTTCATTACTACTCAGAGAAAAAAAAAATTTGTATCTAATATAAAAACAAATGGTATACTATTTGCATGTACCATATAACACTAACCATCTGGGTAGGTTCGAGTAATAGTAAAACAACAATACAGTAGACCCTGTCCACAAGGAACTTGTGTTCTATTGAGGACTATAACTTGTTTACTCTTATGACACATTCAGTTTACATCAGTGTATAGAACGGCAACAATGTAGAGACTTATCAGACAGCCCTCCGGGGGGGGGGGGGATTATAAAATTCAAAACCTTAGAAAAAATTATAGGTATATATTACTATTGTATATAATTGGAAAACAAAAAAAATGTTAAAAGAGGACTATAACTTGTTAGTGGAGTTGATTTTGGCAGTTTTACCCGCATTTAAT
This sequence comes from Macrotis lagotis, assembly GCF_037893015.1. Taxonomy (NCBI): domain Eukaryota; kingdom Metazoa; phylum Chordata; class Mammalia; order Peramelemorphia; family Peramelidae; genus Macrotis; species Macrotis lagotis. The sequence continues at coordinate 48,654,150 of NC_133664.1, read as the reverse complement.
CAAATTATGTTAAATTTGGTGATATGTTCCACATGATGCTGATTTTTGATGAAAGATAAGAGGTAATCTGTATTGAAATCAACAAGATATGATATAGTCAAGAATTTTTTGAGTCCCCAGTTTTGGTCCAAAATAATCTGAAATGGGTAAAATGTAAGCGTTCTTTTGATTGACTATTGAAAAAGTTTTTCATTAACTTGTAGGTTATTGATGAAAAAAATCAACTGATAAGATATCTGGAATCTCAGCTAGAGTATCTTAAGAGTGACCAAGAACGTATAAAGAAAAATAGTGAAGAAGAAATAGAACAGCTCAATGGCGTCATTGAGAAACTTCAACAGGAATTGTCCATCATCGAGCAGAAGGCCCCCATAGACATCCCTTCTCTTCCAGAGGAGTCTGACAGCCTGAAAGCCGAGAGACTGGCTTTGGAGCAGCAAGTGGAGAGAGGACGCGCAGAGGCCTCCCTAGCCCAGGCTGCCCTTGAGGAATCTCATTTCCAAATGGATCGTCTGAAAGAAGAGCTGAACATCTTGAAGGAAGAGAAGCTCATCTGGGCCCAGACTAGAAATGCCAGCAGCTTGAGGGAGGACAGCCAGCCTGGGGACCCGGTGCCTGCTTTGGAGCCCCTCAAGAAGCAAGCCCTCCTCCAATCCCCTGAAGAAAAAGGCAGAGACTCTGCAGGCAGTTTGGAGCAGGCCCTCGAGCAGCTTCGGGACAAAGAAGCCGAGCTCACCCAGTGCCATCAGTACATAGAGGACATAAAAGAACAGGGCCGAGCAGAAAGGGATGTGAGTCAAAGGGAGGTCAGCAGCCTCCAGGAGATGCTCCGAGAGAAGGTGGCCGCTCTCATTGTGAGTCAGGCTCAGCTCGGAGCGATTCAGGAGTACGTGGGCTCCTGGCAGCCACTGCCAGCCCCTTCAGCAGACCACCACGAAGAGGTGGCATCCGAGCCATCCAGATTGACTGCCGGAATATCTAAACAGGACAAGGCTGCTGTGGGTGAGGAGGAGCCAGTAGAACCTACAGAGAAAAACACTCTGGAAAAAGACCTTGAGAAGACCCCAGAGGAGGAGGAGGAAGACACAGGATTGGCTGAGGTCAGTTCAGACTTGGTAGTACCCCAAAAAAGCTTCTCTTTCCTTAAAATCATAGAATCATTCAGAGCATTTTAGATCAGAAAAAGACCTTCAGGATTTTGCTTTTCCACCCTCACTCATTTGACAGAGGAGGCACAAAGGAGTTGTCGTTAGATGCAAAATTCAAGTGCAGATCTTGACTACCAAGTCTAGTGATTGATTAGTAATTGTATTAAGTTTTACTAAAATTTAACTTGTATGGTCTAGTGTATGTTCCATAATGTGCACTTTTATTTTTTTTCTCTGAAACTGTAAAAAGAGCACAGGATCTCAATTTAAAAGGCCTGTGTTTGAGCCCCCAGGCAGACCCTTCCTGAGTGGGTGGGCAGTCTAGTGACATCTGTCAAATGACTAGATTAATAGTTGGATTGCCTTCATCCCAGGACTAATGTGATGATGAAAGCACACCTTAAAGCATTTTATAAATGTGAATTATTTTCATATTAGATTGTTACAAAAGCCCTTCAAACTCTAAAATTTTATGATTTTGTTATTATGATTGGAATTAGTCAATAATTTGTGAAGTTTTCGATGTGTGAAATATATATTTATTTTGTAGTCATTATATCATTGCAACATTACCAAAAATCTGATTCAGAATTTTCCATTCTAAAATATATACATTCTCCAACTTTCACAAGTCCAAAGAATGACATGTTGTAGTGGACAGAGAGGTGGATTAGGTGTCAAGAAGACTTCGACTAAAATCCCATCTCTGATACTTCCTAGCTGTTAGACTATAGGCAAATTAGTGAACTTCTCTAAGCCTCTGTTTCCTCATCTGCAGTACCTGCCTTTCAGGGTTTTTGTTTCCATTCAGTCAGTGAATTAATAGTAATTATCTGTTAGGTGCCCCAGATGTTTGCTAAGTTCTTGGGTCACATAGAAAGGTAAACCACAGCCCCTGCCCTTCAGGAGCTGCAAAACCAACTTGGTGGAGCAGGGGAATGACATACAATTAGATAAAAACAAGCCATATGAAGGATAAAAAGAGGAAGTCAGGAAGGTAGGTTTGTAGCTGCTTTTTAAAGGAAGCCCAAGGCAGAGGTGAAGAAGGAGAACATTCCAGATCTGGGGCTGAGACCCAGAGAAGAGTATGTATGGAGGAGGCAGGTGATGAAGGGCTTTGAACATGAAGCGATATTGTATTTGACCCTGAAGGGGAGGGGGAATAGGTTCAGAGTCAAATCTGTACTCTCTATATGTAAAACCTTACAGACATCATGATTTAGCCCTGGGAATTCATTTTACCACTGACATGTTGTATGCATAGTAGACTCTCAGGATGGACACCTCGCAAAAAGGTGATTTAACTTGTCATCTACCTGAATTCTAGATAAGACTTCATGACTTTAGTAAGTTTTAGCTTAGGACACTCTCTTCCACTGCACTTTGTCCATCAATTATTCTGAGACTTGGAGTCCTACAACTGCCTCAGGCAGTGAGACTGTGACTTATTCAGGGTCATAGTACCCAGATGTGTGAAACTTGACCTTTTCTGTAATGCCCACTGTCTTTACTAAAATAGAATATTCTACTAATGGAACCATAAAATGACAATATTTTTTAAGGGAAAATAACCCTCAAAGTTCCAAATGAAATTCCAGGAATAGCTATCTCTGCAGTGAACTTGGAAACTCTTACCCATACTAATTGGTCGGAATGGGAGCTTTCCCTTTATTTCACTGGCACAGAGAAGAAATTGAGAGAATCTTGGATGGGGACAAGCTCTCTTGATATGAAAGATGGATTCTTCAGTGGTCTGGGCTTGGGGAGCTCTAAGGATAGGGTGGTCATCTAACCCAGTAAAAAACCTCCCAGGCCCCTTCTTGACTGCAGTCCAGCCCCACCTCCCACACCCCTTCCCTTCAGAGCTCCAGGGATTGGCCTACCTGCTATTTATAGTCTGTTTCCATTAATAAATATGACTAACATGCCTCATTTTACTTCATAATGAATTTCCTAGTTAATAGACATACCATTTCATCTTAATATATTTCAAGTTAAAATTTATACTAAACCTATTAAAATATATAAATGGCAGGGAAAATATCACTGGAAGATTTAATATCTGTGATGTCTCTCTCTTTCCTGGAGGAAGGAAGCTCCTTAATGACTTGATAGTGCTTGGTAGCCTAGTGAACATAATCCCAGATTTAAAACTGGGAAAACCCAGGTTAAAATCCTGCTTCAGACAATGACTGGCTCAGAGACCCTTGGCATCTTGCTCATCTGTAAAATGAGGACAGCCTTGTAGAGTTATTGCAAGTTTCAGATAAGCACACATACATCATGTGCCTTGCAAACCTCCAGGTTCTCAATAAATGCTCATCATCATCACTTGTGACTTAATATAGATTATAGTGGTTCAGGCAGATGTTAAAGAATAATATTTGACTCCAGTACTGTTTCTGATAGTCCTCTAATTTTGTGGACTTCTACAAAGCATTCGTGGTTTTTTCCCTTTTTTCTTGGTAGGGTTCAGTTTATAACATCATGATTCATTTATTTATTTATTAAAATCTGCATTGTGAAAATTTTCCAGCTTTCTTGTACTTGTTACTAAAAACTCTGTTATTCCATCCTTCCTATTTTAGGTAAGAAAAGCCAATGGAGCACTTCAGCAAGAACTTAACCAAGTCAAGCACCAGCTCATGGAAGCCGAAAAAAAACTTGAATATTATTCCAAAAAAGAAGGTGAGATCACAGTATTAGAAAGCAAAAAGTCCCCATATGACTTTGGACAGCTTCCTGGTGATAAAGACTGTCCCCTCATTGGCAAAAACTCCTCATCTCAAACTGACAAAATCCTCCTAGTTAGTAGTGGGCAGACCCCACAAGTTCCTGTAAAAAACACAGGAATCCAAAGTGACTTAGAGAGCACCTGTTCATCAGAAGATGTGACTGAAATAATAAGACAGTTCACTGAAAAGATTGACCAAATGCAAGAACTCCACGCTGCTGAGATCTTGGATATGGAAGCCAGGCATATCACAGAGGCTGAGAACTTGAAGCGGGAACAGTTTGTGACTGTCCAGTTACTGACAGAGGAGTGCAACACTCTGAAGGCTGGTCTCCAGTGCCTGCGAGCCAAGGAGGTAGGTGTCCTTGTAAATGGGGGCAGAGAGTTCACAGTACCCAGCAGAAGGGTAGAACTTTACACCAAACTCCTAGACAGTACCCATGTTAGTGCTTTAATGTCTAGGTAAAGAAGAAATTAAAATGGATGAGAAGCTGAAAAGTAACCACAGAGAGTTTCATTTATCATAAAAAGGGACAAATGAATTCCCAGTAGCATCAGAGAAGAACCAAAAGCATTCACTGAAGATCTGGGTAACACAAGTCCTCACTTAGCATCTGTCTGTCTCAGTTTCCTCATTTGACCAGTGATGATAGTAGGGTGGTTGGCAGGGTGGTTGTGAGAGTCACACGGGAGAATAAACATCAAGCACTTTGTAAACCTTACAGCAATACTGAGAGAGAGAGAGATTGAGTTATTAAAAAAATTTACATACAAATGTGCCAACTGATATTTTTATTAATTGGGAAAGGTGATAATAGCTCTTTGTGCTTGTTCTGTCCAATATAGGGAGTGTCAATTCCTTGTTCGACACACTCTGACTCTTATCAAAGTAGAGAAGTGTGTTCCAGTGGTAAGTCATGATCGAATTTTTTTTTTTCATTTTTTCCGGCATATTATAAATCTTTTTGTTAATTATACAAAAAATTCCTTTCATTCTTGAAATTTAAATAAATGGAATTTTATTTTACTAAATAATTACTTTTATTTATTTTAGATTCTGGATCAGACTGGAGTCAAGGAGTCTGTCTTACACAAAGCCAAGGATTTGATATAGCATCAGATGGTGCAAGAGAAGAAGGTGAAAGTTCAACAGATTCATTTCCAAAGAAGATAAAGGTATTAATAAGTTGGCATCTTTCTATCAGATTAAATCCTTTCAGCATCAAAAATGATGTGATAGGAGTTAGTCATATTATGTAAGTAGATTCATAGAACTGTGTTACTGAAAGAATTATAGATCATTTTATCTTGTTCCTAGCTTTATAAGTAAAGGAATTCAGCCTTGGTGACTGCGATTTTTCTCCACCATGGGAAACATATAACTTAAGAGTATATAGCTTTGGGGAAAAAAAGTTTTACTGTATTAATTTTTCACGATTTTTTTTTCTGTTCATTTTTACCTATTTGGTCATTAGTCATTAAAGCAGCAACAGGGACTGTTTTTACAAATCTAAAAACAATAAATATCCTATGTATGTTTAGCCGCTGAGCAGCTGCCAAGAAGCTCCTGTGCCTCGGCAGGAGGACACTGCTGAGAAGAGCAGCCTCTATTCCAGCTGAGTGCTGCTGAGACCTCCAGAGTTGCCATTCAGCCTCTGTCTGTGGAGGGAAATGCAGATGCTATTACTTTTCATCTGGTTTGACATAGGTCTCTGTTTTCATTTTCATCACTTGGCTTTGGGTTTGTTTTTCAGGGCTTGTTGCGAGCAGTGCATAATGAGGGCATCCAAGTACTCTCTCTCACTGAACCTGCCTATAGTGAAGGCGATGCCAGTTTTGCTCAGCAAGCTTCAGAATTTTGGCTGGAAGAAAGAAAAACTTACCTGAACACAATTTCATCTCTTAAGGATTTAATTACCAAAGTACAGGTGCAAAGGGAAACTCAGGTACTCCAAAAATGTAATGCAACTTGTAGATGAGCTCTATTTTCTCAACTAAGTTTTTCCTTCATGCTGGTAGAAGATGCTGCAAATTGAATACTTGAATAATTCAGTTTTTACAAGTGCTATTTTAAATATTTGTCATTTTAAAACTGTGAATTGTGTGTCATCATTTTTAGAACCATTTGAGAAATGCCCTACCTTGAAAAATGACATTATTTTACATTCTTTTAGCTTTATGAGATTTCTCAGTCCCATGAGAATCCTCCAGATTGGCGAAGTGAATTTTTGCATGCCCTTCAGCAAGTCTTTATAAAGGAACGAAACATTCTACTAGCCATGTTTAAGACAGATCTGACAGCTCTAGGTACTAGAGATGTCCTTGGATTGCTGAACCAATTGGAGCAGAGATTACAAGAACAGGTACTGAAAGAAAATGACTTTCAAAGACATTCATTTCCATAGTTATTAAGAACTCTGAGAAAGGGGAAATGCACCACAGACCCACAGTCCCAAATTTATCAGTATTCTCAGCACTCTGTTATTTAGTGAGCAGCTTCTAATTTGATAGAGTTTTTTAGTCAGCATTTAAACAAACAATATACATCATAAAAGAACACTGTTAGGTAATTGGAGAGATAATATTAGAATAATTGGGAGAATTGAGATAAGTACACTCATGTTAGCTCATCATTTGATATTGTTTACAGAGTTTTGTAACGCTTTCTAAACAGGGCATTGACTACAAAGCTGCCATGGAGTATATTCAGAGTGCAGATCGGAGAAGCTTGTTGACCGAGATCGAAACATTACGGGCTCAAATAACTAATCGAAAAATGGCTACGAAGAGAGAACAAGAGAGTGATCCACAAAACCAAGGTATGTTGTAGTATCGTGTATAAGTAAAGTATAAGTAAATCTGTGTTTATTTTCCTGATTTTACTCTTTTTTTTTTGTCCTTTGGCCTATTCAGCTAATGAAAATTTTCTCTAACTCAAATTTTACAATTATTCTCATAGGGCTATGTAAAATGAAGATCAAAGCAATATTTATTGCTTCTTATTTGCTTGTAAAAAGTTAGTAGTGATGAGGCGGCTAGGTGGCGTAGTGGATAAAACACTGGCCTTGGAGTCAGGAGTACCTGGGTTCAAATCTGGTCTCAGACCCTTAATAATTAACTAGCCGTGTGGCCTTGGGCAAGCCACTTAACTCCATTTGCCTTGCAAAAAAAAACCTAAAAAAAAGTTATTAGTAAATATTTCATTGTATGTTTTGTTTTTTGTTTTTAAAGAAAGTATCATGAACAGATTTGGACTTCTGCAGCATAATAGTAAAGTTCACAGAAATTGTCTATAAAATGGTGCTGCACAGAAAAGAAAAATAGTTGACTACAACTGAAAATTGTCGAATTAGTTAAATGGATAACTCATGCAAGTCCTTTGTATAGATGTCAACTTATTTATGGTATACAGGGTTGAGAGTTGTTAGCATGAGCTATTAAAATTTGTAGGTAAATGGAAAAAATAAAGATTCTATTACTCACATTGTTATTTGAAACCTTAAAGGATTTCTATTGAGCTATTAATATTTTTTAAAATTAATTTGTATTAATTTTATAAATATGTTCTACAGCTATGTAATCTTCATGATGTTTCAGTAGAGAGAACTTTTTTAATATTTAACTCGATATTTCACCCAGTAATCCTAGCTCATTATCATTTCACATCTAATAATAGAATATTGACAATGGTACAAAATTTAAAGTATAAATAAAAGCATAAAACTAAACAAGAGACCAGACCCATAAATTAAATAATACTATGACACAACTATTTTTAAATTATTTTTAAAAAGAATAAAGCAGTTATATCACCAATTTTCACATGTTCCTTTTTTTAGAGCTATTGGAACACAACATGCAGCAAAAGCAGGCGCAGATCCTAGAGGTGCAGCTGGAAATGAGTGCGCTGAAGGAGCGAGTCGCTGAGCTGCAAGATCAGCTCAATTCTGAGAGAGTGAGGGCTGCTGAGCTGCAGGATGAACGGACACAAGCCAGGCTCGAGCTGGAGACCACCCTCAAAGCCCAACACAAGCACCTGAAGGAACTAGAAGCATTCAGGTGTGTAGGCATCCTGGTTTATGGGGATTGTGTTGACACACCACGAGATGGAAGTCAAATGCTATACATACCAAATTCTTTCTGTCTTCCTAGAAATAACATGAAACAAGAAATCTTGAGGATTCCTGAATCTTGACTGTTTTTCTCTAATTACATTTGGGAAGACTTAGAGTGCAGAGCATTAGAGCTCATGGATCCCATGTACTGAGAAAGGCAATACTAAAAACAGAAATGAAAAGATGATATGCTGAAATCGAATTTCTTTAAGCAGTTTCACCTAACATAGCATTAATAGTTTTCCCTAATACTGAATCCAGGATTCTTTTCTAGCCTCAGCTTCATCCATTGGTTTGGTGATAGGAAAGCTATTTAATTTTGATTTTGATTTTAACAAGTAACTTAAGGTGATAAGTATGACTTCTATGGGATGAATCAAGTATGATTGAAGATTAATTAACATGTGTACATTTTTAAAGGTGAGATTTCAGATTAAAGATAGACATTTTTGTAAATATCAGTGACATTTGTTCCCCTTAAGAAGAACCCATTTATTATTTTGAAAAATGGTAGGGATATAGCTATATAATAATTATTGCCCATGCACAGGGAAAAAATGTGTATTTGCAACAGTAGTAAATTGCAGTTTTAATTAAAGAAATGTATAAATTTTCATTAAAAATGGTATTGCCTGCTTTAATAAGTGATGACTTGACAATCATTAACCATTATTGCTCCTGGAATAGGTTAACATCAATCTAAATAAACATTTATTAGGTATCTCTTATGCACAAGAACCAGTTTTTAGGAGCTGGAGATAGAAAGTCAACTCTTTAAGGACAGGGAATATTTTTAAGTCTATCAGGAAAAACAACTCATCTACATATAATTGATGTAAGATATGGACAAAATAGATACTAAGAGGGAAGAGATTTAAACTCTGCTCTGAAGGAAGGTTATGATTCTCCAGAGCAGTGATTAGGAGGGAGAGCATCCCAGGCAAGGAACACAGCCAACCCCAATCCATAGAGCATGAAAGGGATCCACTTGAAATGAGTCACAATTTATCAAAGGACAATCTTTCTTATGATTAGGTTAACTTTTAAGCCTTAATCCACCATACTTCTTTTTAGTGAAGAATGCATTTTCCTTCTTGGCATAATGCCTTGATGAAATATTGTTTGTAAAAGATCATTTCTGTCTCTGTTTTAGGATGGAAGTCAAAGAAAAAACAGATAAAGTACATTTGTTAAATAATACATTAGCCAATGAACAGAAAAAATCAAGAGAGCTTCAGTGGGCTTTGGAGAAAGAAAAAGCCAAGTTGGAACGTAGTGAAGAAAGGGAAAGAGAAGAACTTGAGGTATGAACACCATTTCTTAAAATAAATTTTTATTGATGTAGTTTGGGTTTTTTCTTTTTTTATATTATGATGGATTCCCCCAGCAACCCACTCCTTCCCTAAGAACATCTCACTTAGCAAATAGTATTTTTTAAAAAGAAAAAAATCAGTACAACTGATTAATGCATTGAAAAATCTGAAAATATGTGCAAAGTTCAACACTGGAGGACTTCCCACTTCTGCAAAATGATTATGGGAGGGGCAGCTAGGTGGCATAGTGGATAAAGCACTGGCCTTGGAGTCAGGAGTACCTGGGTTCAAATCCGACCTCAGGCACTTAATAATTACCTAGCTGTGTGGCCTTGGCCTAGCCACTTAGCCCCATTTGCCTTGCAAAAACCTAAAAATGATTATGGGAGATTTTGCAACATCCACTTCTAATTTTCTTTCCTTTCACGTTGTTGTAATTATTGTATATATTGTTTTCTTGGCTTTGATTAAGAAGCTCTTTTTTTTAAAGTTTGGAATTTTCTTTTTTGGAACATGTTATTCAAGACTATCTTTGTAAGGCATAACAGTTTGGATAATATCCAGCCTATCATTTTATCTAAACTGTATAGCGTCAAAAAAAGTAAAGCATATTAATTAAATTTACCTCAGATAAGTCATATAACAGATTTATTATTCTTAAATCAAGTTACATCATAGAAGATATTATTCTAATGGCTAACTAGTTTCTGACCCTGATTAATTGAAACTTGTTGAAAATAATCAACCTTGTTTTCTCATGTTCAGTCTGAAAATAGAAACTACACTGAGATAGTCTTGCATGTTTATCATATCTATATTAAAAAAGAGTATGAAAAATTATCTTATTAATACAGAATTCTAGTAGACTTCTTAGAAGTATATGAGAGGGGCCACTCAGTGGTGCAATAGATAGAGCTTTGGTCCTGGAGTAGGAGGAACTGAGTTCAAATTCAAACTAGACACTTAATAATTACCTAGCTGTGCGACCTTGGGCAAATCACATAACCGCATTGCCTTACCAAAAAAGAAAAAAAAGAAGTGTATGAGAGGACCCTCCTACTCATCCCTGTAAAGGCAGAGCCCATTGCACCTTCCAGTGGGGCTGGCCCAAGCCCTGCCCACCAGGATTCTAATGACCAAAGGACCCTGAAATCTCTGCTCTGCCACTGGGCCTAAAGATCCACCCTCCAGCTGAACCTTCTCGATGTGCTCTCTCTCACAGTCCAAATGTGAGCTTCTGGAGAGCAGGGACTGCCTCACTTTACTGTTGGTATTCCCAGGACTTAGCCCGTAACTCAGCTTGGGGTGAACACCTAGTCAATGCTTTTCCCCTCCATTCTCAGGTGAAAAACATATTTAGTTATATCCATTTCATGTTTCTTCCTTTTTTGAAGGATAAAAATAATGTTCTCAAAATAATGCTGCCCCAACAAGGTTTTTAACTGAAGTTCTTTGACTTTAACAAATGGCTTCTTAGTTCCCCAGGGAGAATCATTTTTACCTTTGATTCCCCGTCAAAACACTGTTAGGATTAACACTAATTGCTGTATCTTCAAAAAGATGTCTTACTAGTAATAATAATAATTCCATGTTCCTTCATTTTATTTTATTATCCACAAGGATCTAAAATATTCCCTGGAAGGTCAGAAACAAAGGAATGTTCAGTTAAATCAACTTGTGGAACAACAGAAAGTGCTTCTGAGTGATTTGCAGCAGAAAATAGTGTCCCAGGGAACCCTATATGATGCCCAAATATCAGAAGAACGAAGCCAAAAGTCAGAGCTTCAAGGACTCCTTGAATCAGAGAAAGTTCGAGTCCTGGAAATGCAAGAGACCCTTGAGAAGGAAAGAGAATTACATGCCCAGCTTCAGGCTGGTGATGACCATGCACAGGCTACAGCATCCACCTCGGGAGAAGAAGTGCTCCAAGAGCTGCAGAAACAGCTGTATGAGAAACACAACCGCATCGTTGAGCTGGTCAGTGCCATTGAGAAGTATAAGCTGGATGCTTTGCAAATGAGGCAGCAGGTGGAAAAGGACAGGCAAATCCACAGGAAGACGTTGCTCACGGAGCAGCAGGCCAACATTGAGGGACTGACAAAGATACATGAGCTCCAATCAAAAATGGAAGAGCTCCACTGGCAGCTGGAAGAAAAGAGGCAGCAGATTTATAAATTAGAACTTGAAAGGAAGAGATCACAAGAAATTATACAAGAGCTACAGAAACAAGAACGGGAGAAAGAAGAAAAAATGGAAACTGGAAGAGTAGCATATCAGAATCTCAATGAGGTATAGTGCTTCATTATAACTATGTTTTTTGAATGGAATGTTTATGTAATTCTGTGTTCCTAAAATTTGATTAGATGTTGGACAACTTCTGAAAATAGTGAGGCTAATGAGGCCAAGCTATTTAAATTCTTAATTAGAGCTTTATTTTAAAGTGATGGGAAATTGCTTTTCTATTTATTTAAGAAGAAAGCTTAGGTGATATGCTGTATTAATTATTATCTTCTTGATCTTGGTTTGTCAGTCAACCACATGGGACTCATCTAGTGATCGAACAAGAAATTGGGTCCTCCAGCAGAAAATTGAAGGAACTGAAAAAAAAGAATCAAATTATCCTCCACTGATTGAGATGAATGGGGATGGGTCATCTGAAGAGACTCATGAACTAGAGACCATTAGACAAAAGCTGCAGCTCATATCATCCAAACTCCAGCAGCTGACTCACAAAGCCTCTAGCAGGTTTAATAAATATTTTTGACTTTCCAGATAGTGATTTGTAAGCCAGATAAAGTCATATACTGTTGCTAATTAAAATCCATTTTTAATAAATATTTTTGACTTTCCAGATAGTGATTTGTAAGCCAGATACAGTCATATACTGTTGCTAATTAAAATCCATTTTTACATTGTCACATCAGAATAGTGTAATGTTTTTAACTCATCCAAAAATGTATTGTTTTATTGAGGTTTGTTTGTTTTTTAACAAACTCTTGTGACATTTATTTAGGTTTTTTTGGTTAAGAAATGTAGTACAATTAAAAATAAATTATGTAAAGTTTTAGCCTAAAGGGAACTTGTGAGAAGGAAGTATGTGGTTTTGGTTGTCAAATTTAAAGAGTTTAACAACCCAAATTAATAGAATGAAACCATGAGGGTGTTTTTCTTTTCATTACAGATTACAGTTTGAAGCAACAGATGATGAAGATTTTATTTGGGTCCAGAAAAATATTGATCTCGTTCTTTTACAATTACAAAAGTTTGCTGAATTATCCCAGCAAGGAGAGGTGAGGTGTTTGGGGGTTTTTTTGTTTTTGTTTTTGTTTTTTTTAGCCATTTACAAAGCCTTGTGAACTTTAGTTTTATCAGGAAATTTTAGGGATCTTTTGAAATTAGCAGTGTAGGGACAGCTAGGTGGTGAAGTTGGTTAGAGCACCGGCCCTGGAGTCAGGGGTTCAAATCCAGCCCCAGGCACTTAATAATTATCTAGCTGTGTGACCTTAGGTAAATCACTCTTAACCCCACTGCCTTAAATAAAAATTTTTTTAAAAAGAGATTAGCAGTGTAATCTATCCCTGAAAACTTTTACCTTTTGATGTTTTGGGTGTTTATTGGCAAGGCAGTGGGGTTAAGTGACTTGTCCAAGGTCTAAGCTATGTCTGAAGCTGAATCTGAACTCAGATGCTTCTGACTCCAGGACCAATCAGTGCTCTATCCACCGTGACACCTAGTTGCCCTTTAATGTATTTTTTTTTTTTTACTGTATTACTTCTTGGTGTTTCTTCAAATTGACAAAGAAGGAACAGCAAAGATTTACAGAACAGGCAGATATTAGTTGTCTTTATGTAGCTTCCACTTTTCTTTCACTATATGGAACAGAACTATTCTGTAGACATTGACATAAGGCAGAGAATGTACTTTATACCTAATCCCTTCAATCTTTGCTTCTTATCCTTTGTTTTCTTGCTAAAATAGCTTTGGGGGATTTTTCTGATGAATGTGAAGAGAATAGTCATCTATTTTGTTATTTGCTCTTGAATCAGTTAAAAAGTTTAGTTTGTGATGATGATGAATAAAACTAGTGGTTAAAGTTTAGAATGATCTAAATTTCATTTATCTGTAGCATCCCTCTTTTTCATGAACATGAATAATTGAGAGCAATTCACCTTATCCCTAGATTTAACTTTATATTGCACAATTTGTCCTATTGCACAAAATACAGTAGTTTTCCTTGTTTATGGAATATCCAGTTGACAGTAAAATTTTAAACTCCTCCTGAAAATATGATCACATTGTATTTTGTTCCTCTCATTTCATGTCACTTTTTGCCTTTCTAGCCCACTTTAGTATCACCAGGCATTTCCTGTAGTTCATTGACTGAACGATTACTAAGACAAAATGCTCAGCTGACAGGACACATCAGCCAGTTGACTGAGGAGAAAAATGATTTGAGGAATGTGATGATGAAGCTGGAAGAGGAGATCAGGTGGTTTCGACAGACAAGACCCTGTTGCGACTATGTATGTCTTGTATCAGTGTATTAGAAATGTTCTAAGTTGTATTTTCTGATAGTATATTAAAGAGTCTTAACTTTTCTTCCTACCTCATCCAGGTACAGTTTTTTGTTTGGTTGGGGGTTTTTTTGAGAGGAGGGGGTCCAGAAATGTGATTTTATCAGTGTAGAGAGTTTCCATCGAATAACTTCTTCAGATTGGCACCATCTTGGGAATTTAGAGTATGAAAGTGATATCTGGTTGGTGCCTCCCAGGGCCTCCCTTGTAAGAAGGAAGGCCAGGGTCAACCAGAATTCATTTTTTCTCCTCACCACAGGCATCACTGACTTATCACCACCATACTTTCTCTAACCATCCTCCTTCCCTCTCTCCAACTTCCAAAACTGTTGCTTCCCCATTCAAACATAAGCTCCTTGAGGGCAGGAATTATTCTCCTTTCTGCTTGTGTTTGTATTCCCAGTGCTTATCATAGTCCCTGGAAACAATAACCCCTTAACTAAGCTCTGGTTGACTTGATTTATCTTTAGGAAATATAGTAAGTGGTAAAGGCAGCCCTGGTACCCAAAGGTGCATGTGCCAGTTTGCTAAGCTCTTCCTTATCATAACACATACATTCTAGGTAGATTCTTTTATCACACCAAAAAAAATGTAAGCTAAAGTATCTTGTAGATCCTAGTGAGATTTTTTTAATGGAAAAAAACAAAACAGGAAAATAAAATATTGGTTTAGACAGTGATTTCTTTTAATCACAGAAAGAATTCAAAAGTCAACCTGATAAACATTAGAAAGCCTCCCAATCAACTTAAAAAAGCTTGGCAAGTGATCGAACTAAGCAAATAACCCCAAGGATTTTTAAGGATAAAAAAGAACATGGACAACTTACAAAAGAAAAATGGAAAAGATTAGCCAAGACTCTTCTAAGAAACTGCTTCCTTCATCAAGGAGGCTAGAAATAGCTCACTTGAACTCTTAACATCCTGATCCTAGAAGTGTTTGTTAAGGAATTAGAAATGAGACTAAAAAAGAACCAAGGCAGGAACAGCGACAGGATTGGGCAATTGGCTGTCAAAGAGATTCATATGAGACAGTCCAGCTCAAACATAAAGTATTTGAAGCCAAGGGAAGATATTAAAAGTTTTGGGGGGGGGATTAAAAGCAAAATGTCACAGAAGACTGTATATTACCATCACAGTTGAAGAGGGATCCCTTGAATGGTTATTACCTTGTGCAAGCTGAATCAAGAAGGGGAATGTGGCAGACTCCTGGAAGAGATCAACAACCTCTCGAGAATTTGTCCCAACTATCATAAAGAAAAGACCAAGTCAGTGAAAATCATCTGAGACCCAGATTACTACATGCAGTGAAATGTGCAACCTAAAGAGCTCTCCAAGTAGAAAAGTGGATGAACAGACCAACAGATCAACCAGTCAATCTCCTAGGCATGTGGGCCATGGAAATATTATGCCAAGGCCAGAACTAAGCAGAAGGAATCAAGTGTTTGCCCTAGAACACATTCAGTAGATCACAGAGCTCCATTAATAATTCCAAACTCCTGGAACCAAAAGCTCATCTTTTAATACTAATATTCTACTAGTGTTGCAGTGTAACTGTGAGTCATGGAATCCTGCAGTCTCTAAAGAATTAAACATTAGTATAACTGAGGGCAAGAGAGAGATGCCTGGTGGATATGAGACAAGCTACAACATAACAAATCAGAACTAGAGTAAAGGCTCTCATTAGAAACATTTTTGATCAAAAACAAAAAAGAAGATGGGTTGATCCTATGATGAGAATAAAGAAGACCTGAAGGTTCTCCTTGTATTCTCACAATGTCAGGAATGAGTAAGGAAAGGCCCAGCTCACTGAGTTAAATTCAGTGTGGCAAATTCATGAAAGAGAGGAGTAAGAGTTATATAAGATGGACATTTATGGAGGTGCCAAGATCTGAATCAGTAGAGGGAATATCCACATTGATGAGATCTCAAAAACATTTGGATATATGGTGGATTTATTTAATTACTTAAGAATAACTATCAGAAAATACAGTGTTTAATGATAATGCAGTAATAATGATGCATTATTGTAGTATAATTTTAATGGAGAATAAAAATGTACAAGTGTCAAATGGTCAAGGATAGGAATGGACATTTTGCAAAAGAGGAAACACATTATACAAAAATACTTGAAAAATCTCATTAATTAAGCAAAGCAAAGCCAATTGACACATCTCTGAGATGCCTTCCTATTCCATAGGAACAAGAACCCTGGATTTGCAGGCAGAGACATGAATAGAACTTCAGACTTGGTGACATTTGAATTCAAATCAACCTCAGACACTTATTAGTTGTGTGACCCTGGGCAAGTCACTTAATCCCTATTTTCCTTAATTCCTCTCCTGTAAAGTGGGGATATACAGGAGAAAGAAATGGCAAACCATTTCAGTATCTTTGCTAAGAAACCACCACAGACAAGGGATCTCAATGAGTTAGACTAGACCAAATATAGCGACAGCAACAGATGGCAAGATGGAAAGACTCTTGACTTCTTTGGGATTCAGTTTTCTCTATAAAATGAGGGGTTTGTAAAGAGATAACCATTGGGCATTAAGATAGCAAAAATTAATATAAAAATGATGTAATTCAGTTTTTACTGGAATGTGAGGAAATTGGTACTCTGATAGAAGACCAGCAGTGTAGATTAATATAATTTATTGTAGAGCCCTAAGACAGTAGACCATGAGAGTCCCAAATTGATGATTCCCTTTGACCCTGCAGTCATTCTCTTGGTGATCTATCCTAAAGAATTCATTTTTATGACCACATAAAATGTGTTCCTTGTAACAGTTATGAGCTGATAACTTTGTAAAGTTCCAGTAATGGGGATCTGGCTGAAAAATTTTGGAGTGGTATATGCATGGTTGCCCTGAGGAAGGCTGCATCTAGCTCTCAGAGTTGTTGTGAAGATCAAATGTGATAATATTTGTAAAAAAGTGCTTAGTACCTTACCTGGTATGTAGGAGTATGTATGTTATTCCCCCATATTAAAAATGACAGAAGAGTCATAAGACAGAATTTATTTTGAGAAAAACATCTTAAGTATATTGTTCATCAGGAACAAGTTAAATATTCAACAGAAATTTTATGGAAAGCCTAAGAGATTGATAATAAAAATCATTGAATGAAAAACTATGAAATAAGAAGAAAAGGTGTAAAAGTCGTAAATAAATGTGTTCTCTCTACAGTCTTCTCGACATCCATTCAATCACGGTACTAACATTGAAGCAGTTATTGCTTCTGAGAAAGAAATCTGGAACAGAGAAAAACTGGCTCTACAGAAGAAATTGAAACGGGCTGAAGCCGAAGTCTGCAAACTGAAGGCTGAGCTAAGGAATGAAGCTTTGTTGCAAGACTTGAACCCCAGTTCAGAAAATGCCACTTTAAAGGTAAGGGGATTTTTTGTTCTTGTTGTTTTATTACTCAGTGATCCCATTAACTTTTTTCTCTTCTTTGTGCCTTTGCTTGATCAATAATCTCTTCTCGTGAATCTTTATTTACTCCCTGCCTGTTTGGTGCTTCCTCTCAATATAAAAACAGCTTCATGTCTCCCCAGTATTAAAAAAAACAAACAAATAAATAAAAACTCCCTTATCCCTTAATCAAACTTCCCCTTAGAAGTCAGAAATCTACAAAGAGGAGACAATACATACTGTTTATATTTTTTTAGCCTCCCTTCAAGAAAACCTTTTCCAAGAACAGTAACAATTCTATTTATCATTAAATCCAGTAACTTTTTCAGTCTTTACCATTATGACTTTGCAAGGGTTTGTTGTATGAAAAGGGCTTTGTCAGGTCAAGAGTGTTATAAAAATCATGTGGGTTTGGGTTTTTTGTTTTTTTTTTTATAAATTTGTTCATTTTACCAATTGCATGCAAAGATAGTTTTCAAAAGTCAATTTTTTTTTGTAAGATTTGGAGTTCTACATTTTTCTCCCTCCCTCCTTCCCCTGATATTGAGTAATCTGATATAGGTTATATATGTGAAACTATGTTAAACATATTTCCATGTTAGACAAAAAAATGAGTGTTTTTCTTCCTTTGGTTTTCATGACATTGCAATCTTTGGATTCTTTTCTTCCCTCACAGAATTTCACAAGGTATCTATCTGACTTAACACAAAGTAGAGTAAGAATCCTTTAGAAACCTTTTTCCCTGGTGTGGCTAGGTGGCATAGTGGATAAAGCTCCAGCCCTGGAGTCAGGAGTACCTGGGTTCAAATCTGGTCTCAAACACTTAATCATTACCTAGCTGTGTGGCCTTGGGCAAGCCACTTAACCCCATTTGCGTTACAAAAAAAAAACCTAAAAAGAAACTTTTTTCCCTGAGAACTCCTCTGATCAATAGTTGTTGGAGACCTCTCTAATGAGGAGAGAAACGCGACTTCCCAAGGGAGTTCATCCCACTTGTATATTGCTCTAGTATTTAAGAAGTTGTTCCAGAAATCAATTCTAGTTGTTTTTTATTAACTTCCATTCATTGCCTCTAATACTTCCCTCTGAGACTAAGCAGAACAAACCCAATCCCTCTTCCAAGACACCTCTTCAGATTTTTAAAGGTATCTATGTCTGCCCTAAATTTTCTCTTTTTTTGGCTCCTTTCATTTTGCCTTATATGGTATGTAATCATGTAAGCCTCTTTTGATATTATCTCAAAGTCTTTCACCATTCTAGTCATCCTTCTCTGGACACTTTCCAGTTGATTAGTGTCCATACCAAAATGATGTAGTATCCATAAAGGAACACAGTATTCTGGATTTGATATGACCAAGGGAGACTCCAGTGGCTCTATTTCCTCCCTAATAGGGTTCTCTCTATGTGGCCTAAAATAGTATTAATTTTTTTGACAGCCATATCAGCCATATCACAGTCACAACTATATTTCCAGGCAACTAGAATTCCCATACCTTTTTTTAAACCAACTACTTCCTAATCATATCACCTCCATCTTGTACACATGAGGCTATTTTTTAATTAGCATGTAGAATTTTACATCTGTCCTATTAAATTCCATTACATTATGACCAGACTAACATTTTAGTTTGTTGAGACATTTGATAGAACTCTGTATTCTAATGTTAGCTACCCTTACTAGGTTTATGTCATCTGCAAATTTAATATGTCAATGATGCCTTGATTTAAGTCATACCAACAAGTTTAGGACCAAACAGAAATCCCTAAGAGACTAAAAGTTGACATCACATCTGTTAATGCATACTTTGGGGGCCATCGAGTCATTTAACTACTTCTCATTCTGCTTGTGTTATTGTCTAATCTTTATTTCCTCATCTCTTCCCTAAGAAAAACAGGAATTTGTCCAGTGCTTTGCAAAAAAATATAGATTCACTATTCCCTTCATGTATACCATGTAAGAATCACATCAAAAAAGAAAATTAGATTAGTATGGCATCCCTGCTCTTAATGGAGCCAGACTGAATGTTTTTGTGATCACAGATTCCTTTTCTGTATGTCCACTAACTATCTTTTCAATAATCTATTCTAGAAGTTTGCCAAGAGTTAATGTCAGTCCTAATATGGAAATATGTTTAATAACATAGTAACCTCTATCAGATTACTCACTGTCAAGGGGAAGAGGTAAGGAAGGGAAAGAAAGAGAAAAATGTGGAACTCAAAATCTTACCAAAAAATGTTGAAAACTTATCAACAATGCATATGGTTGAAATAATGTATAATTAATTTTTTTTTTAAAAAGAATTAATGTTAATCTAACTGGTCAGTAGTTCTTTTCTCCATCCCCACTGTAAATATTGGTACATTTGCCTTCCTCTAGTCCTTCAGTGAATCAGGGGGCATGTCAGAGGCCTTCCTTGTATACAGCACTGGATCAGGTGCTAGAGAGACATTCTCCCACATTCCTTCAGACAACCCCCCACGGTGAGGGACTATCAGTTGCTTCAGTATGCTAGGCCCAGCACAAAGTTTATTCCAGGACTAGAAACTTGAGCTCTTAAAGGGGCTGAAAGTGTTTCCTTACTAGCATCCTTTTTCTACTTGGATTTCAACTCCCCATAAGGTATTTTATTCTTTCCTGACCTGACCAAAGATCGTTCTCCTTGACAGCAAAAACAGATTCAAAATATGAGTTGAGCAGTTCTGCCTTCTATTCATTATTCATCATCATCATCATCATCATCATCATCCTACATACTCTAAATAATTGTCCTATCTTGAACATCCTCTTTTCTTTATAGCAAAAACAAAACACACACGCACACACACAACTTTAGTTTTTCTGAGTTTAGCAATTCTGAAGCTGTTGAATACCTTTGTTTCCATTTTCTGTTTTTGCCTTTTTTAAAAATTTCATGTGGTGTGGTGTAGCAGCTAGGTGGTGCAGGGGATAGAGCACCAGCCCTGGAGTCAGGAGGACCTGAGTTCAAATCCAGCCTCAGACACTTAATAATTACCTAGCTGTGTGGCCTTGGGCAAGCCACTTAACCTCATTGCCTTGCAAAAAAAAAAAATCCTAAAAATTAAAAAAAAAATTTCATGAGGTGAATAAATTCTTAGCAAATCACATAGATAATCTCTTTTGGAACTTTTTCTCTTTTTTTCCTCCTCAGAGTTGCTTTTCTATGTATTGAGCATTTCATTCTGAAAAATTTCCCATCTTTCCTGTGACTGATTTCCCCAATAATCTATTAGGCCAATGATGACCTGCCTATCCTTTCTCACAACCCTTTCAAATCTACTCTCATCAGAATTTGAAATGTCTTTTTTTCTCTTCTATTCCTATACCTTAAATTCTAAGAGTATTCTCACTTCTCCCACAAGTTTCCCATGGTTTCCACCATAAGAACCATTTTCTTCTGGTGACAATCAGAGCCAGAATGAAAGTTAATATGTAATGATATTCCATCCCTCATCCTCTCCTCTACCCTTATATTCTTTTTGAATAAGGGAGGTGTTATTCCATCATAACAAATAATGAAACCTGTTTCCCCCACATTTCAACAATACCTTTGAAATCAAATTTGCTTTTTTCCCCTCAGGATTTCTAGTTCTCCTTCTGATTACCAGTAATTGAGGCCAGAAGCTTGACTGAGACTGCTTCCCTGTTCTTCTTCTTCCTTCCCATAGCTCTTTTCCTTCTAACTTAATGTATATATCTGAATGATTTTCTCATTCCCCTTTACTTTTCACTTCAAAACTCTTTTGATTAGATTTGCTGACTCCTAGTAGATACATTAGACCAGTCCTTTTTAAGGTACTCCACATTCCTATTTAAGAAACTGCCATTTCTACATTTTAATCACTGGTCCTAGAATCCAGATTGCATTTTCAGAAACCATTTTATTAATCGCTTTTAAATTGCCTTCCTTCCCTCTCTCCTTTTCATTTGTTAAACCTGAATGATTCTCTAGGTTTTCTATCTTTGGCCCTTTTTTCTTCTCTCTGAATATCATCTCCCTTAGGGATTCTGTGTGGTCTCCAGTTCAGTCTTTTCTTCAGGGACAACCCAGGAGGAAGCCCTTCTGAGGAGGTTTCCTCAGATTTGTCATAGAATGTATACATTCTCTTTGATGACAAGCTTCTAATAAGTTCCTAAGTTAGCATTATAGGTGTTTTTATCCTCATTCACAGTTTGGTTAACTCAGGTTTAGGGAAAAATGATGGTACACAGCTAAGAGACTTGGAAGGTCCCTTCTGTTTTCAAGATCAGCCTTCTGTCTGTCTCTCTCTCTCTCTCTCTCTCTCTCTCTCTCCACTATTAGATTTGGAAGCTCTTTCTCCACTCAACACTCTATAACTACAATTTACAAGAACACTTTATATGCTTTATTAATATCTTTCCCTGTCTTTCTTTAAATTTAGAGAATTTATGGTAAATATTTGAGAGCAGAAAGTTTTCGGAAAGCTCTCATCTATCAGAAGAACTACCTGCTGCTGTTGCTCGGTGGCTTCCAAGAGTGTGAAGATGCTACTCTGGCCCTCATTGCACGAATGGGTGGGCAGCTGTCCTGCACAGATCTCACAGTCATCACAAACCAATCCAAAGGTTTCACCAGGTTTCGGTCTGTCGTTAGAGTGTCTATTGCAATTTCAAGGTATTAACTCTCTGGAAGTTGAAGCATTTAGAAATAAGTCTCTCTTTTATCTAAATTCATTCATTATTGTAACATTTGGCACCCCCCCCCCCCAATACTGAGAACACTTGATTTCTTCCAGGGTTTTTCTGCCTATGTCCAGTAGTTGCCTCCCATTAGTTCTTGTGGTTCTTCACAGGATAAATGTTGCCCTTTTTTTTATTACCAGAAATACTCTCCTTAAATAACATTATGAACTAGATAATTTGTTTTTGCCACTCCTATGATCTTGACCCTGGTTTTCAGAGCCCCACCAATATTCCTCATGATCTCCATCCCTCCTGATCTGTCCCAAGCTTTCATGCTCCTCTGTTACTAAGCCTCCCAGGGGAGACCTCCCTGGCCCGCTGCTGATCTGCACCTTCTCTGGGACCACCTAAGAATTGAAAGGCTTTCCAAGGCAGGACCAGAAGCTCAGGGGCAGCTCTCTATCCACTCTGCCACGATGCTTCTCTTAGTAAACTGTAGAAGAAGTGATGTTATGAAATAGTCACTTTGCAGAGAGATGCCCTGCCAGCCAGCCTCCATCCCTAATCATAATTACCATTGGCCTAAGCATTCAAGTCTGACAGCAAGGAACAGAGAGTAGGAACCTTAGACACAAAAGCTCTGAGCCCT
This sequence comes from Macrotis lagotis, assembly GCF_037893015.1. Classification (NCBI taxonomy): domain Eukaryota; kingdom Metazoa; phylum Chordata; class Mammalia; order Peramelemorphia; family Peramelidae; genus Macrotis; species Macrotis lagotis. The sequence goes on along the minus strand of NC_133664.1, from coordinate 48,631,545 downwards.
CGGAATGTAACTCTTCTTCCAAAAAGCCTTATTGAGTCTAGTTGGGTCTCCTGGTAACAGAACTCCTACATGAGAAAGGTCAGCTTCAGCTTCCGTTCCATTCACCTTCCCCTCACTGTCCTTTCCCACCAACTGCCACTGTTTATAAGTTGACTTATTCCCAGTGCCAAGCTGTTTCTTGAAAGGGCTTTACTCTCTTTAAATTTTCTTTTATTGCCGTGCCTAGATCCCTTCTGAGGCTTTGGAATCTCCCCTTTAGTCAGACTTTTTAAAGTTACTTTGAACATAAAAATAAGAGAACTGTAATAGAAAGGATATTGGAATGGAATTTTTTTAAGGATATCTGTCATCTAAGCCCAGCTGACAAGATAAACTTTGGGGGCCTCAGTTTCCTACTCTGTATAAATTGAAGCTTTTCCCTCCAAATTTCTACCTCTAAAATCTTGTGATGTTTAAAAACTATTAGAATAGTTTCTTCAAAATGGCCATTTTAGGGGCAGCTAGGTGATACAGTGGATACAGCACCAGCCCTGGAGTCAGGGCCTGAGTGCAGATCTAGCCTTGCACTCTTGACACTTACCAGTTGTTTGACCCTGGGCAAGTCACTTAACCTTACCCCCCCCAAAAAAAAGGCTTTTTTCATCTTAATAGCCTATAAAGGATGAAAGGAATTTTCATTTAATCTAACCCTCTTCTTTTGTAGTTGATGAAAATGAAACCCGAAAAGCTGAGGTCCCAGCCCCTGTACCAGTGACAAAGCTGGCCTAGAAGCCAGTCCTCTTCATTAACTCTCAGACCTGTTTTTTTCCAATAACATGAATAAAACTTGCTTCAACTGTAGTATTTTATGCCTCTTATTTGTCTGTGTGTGTGTCCTGACTCATTCATTTCTAGACCAGTGTGGTGCTGTTATCGTAGGCTCAGAGCAGGGCCAGCTCCTTGCCCTCAGGCAGGTTAGTGGCCAGCAGATTCTTGGGCCCCTTTGGGGATGACTCCCCAGGCCAGGCGGATGTCAGCCTCTTGGCTTTGGCGGGAACAGTCATGGTCATGGATCCTATGGGACACTTGAATGCAGACCTATGCCTCCAGGTGGAGGGGGTTAGATGTGGGTCACCTGTCTCTGTTCTTTGCCCTTTGATTCCCTTTTTTTGGTCTGTTCTTTTCTCTCGCATTATTTTCCCACTTTTCTCTTTCATTGCTTCTCCTTTATTCTTTGCATTTCCTCTAACCTCTTAATTCCTCATTTTTCTTCTCTTTCCCTGAGTTCCATGTTCACTCTTATCTATTTTTCAGGCATAAAACTGAGGGAAAAAAAAACAAACTTTTTTTATGTTAATAGAGAAAGGGTGGCAGATAATGGGTGGTAGAGATAGTAAAGATGCTACCTGGAGAGAACAGGTACCAATGACCTGGGCCCCTTTTTTGTACCTTTGTGAAGATTTCCATAAGCCAGGGAACATTTGTGCAAATAAAGGCTATGTTAGTGTGTAGTTACACTGAAACTGATTTTGTATGTGGTTTTAAATTTTTGTATAGTAAGTTTACTTTCAAGCTATCTTCCCTGGTTTTTGACTTAGACACTTTCTATTTAATTTTTTCTTTTTTTTAGAATGAAGTTCCTGGTTCGCAGATGGCATCGGGTGACAGGCTCTTCCATTAATATCAATAGGGATGGTTTTGGACAGCATCCAGGTAAAAACAAAACAAGCTTCCTTGTGGTTCTTTCAAATTACTGTTTTGTGATACTGATTAAAGCAGCACCCATCTGATGGCTGTCTCTCCAGACAGTTTTGAAAACTTGCAGCCAAGGTTTTGCCTGGAGAACAGCCTAGGTTGGGCTCCAGACCACTAGATGGACAAGAAAGGAGGGGGAGAGCTGGTGTACAGGCCATCTCCTGAGCTCGTAGAGGGTCAGTTATGGCCCCAGAGGACATAGGAACAATGATCAGATGTCACAGAAAGGCCAAGTCATCTCAGTATCCAGACATGGGGAAGGCGCTGACCTTGGGGTCTTGAGGCAGGGACCTGCGGACACTCTGCATCCACTCCTCTGCCTGCTGGCCTCTTTTAAGGCAGTGTACTACACTGAGTTCTCATCTACACTTTTGTGTAGACATTGCTTAGTGACAGCAGGCCATATTTCTCTGTTTCATGATGACCGCTAACACCTTGAAGTCTTCATTATCCCTTGAAATGCTGAGTGAAGAGGAGTGAAAAGGCAGCGACTCTGAAAGGACAGCTTATGGCCTGAGGCAAGGTCAAGACCACTCAGGCCTGGGCAGGGGCCCAGGTGACCCCAGAGCTCCCAAAGGGGATGGTCCTGAGTGAGCCACAAGGACAAGTTCTCAACTGGGGGCTCTCAGTGGAAATGTTAAAATGCATCTGAAGGCCGAATGAGTCTTCTTACCACCACTACCCCCCAATTAATTGAAAATAGAAAAGGAATTTTTAGTAAGAATGAAGAATCATGTCAGCTTCAGCAGCCTTCTCACATAGAATGATCTTTATTTTCTCTGCAAGGTACGTTTTGGGTCACCTTAGGCCCAGAGAAGAGTGATCCCTTCTGTCCTCCTGGCAGCCTGGAGCTGACTGGAGAGCAGAGACATCCCTCTTTCCGGTCAAGGTCCGATTTGGACTGCCCCAGGTCCCCATTGCACTTTCAACACAGGTAAGACGATCAAATCTGCCTCAGCGAGGAAGATTATTCCTCTTGAACAGAAAAGACAGCCAGCAGGACTTGGCAAAAATAGTGCTTCTCAGACCAGATTTTTATTATTTCTTTAAAAGCCTGTTTCTCCTCTCTGATTTCTTATTTATCCAAAGGCAAGTTCAGTTTCATCAGTATAATTTGTGCCTCTTTAAGCCCACTACAGATATAAAAGTACATCTGCTTGCTTTCAAAAGCAGTGATTTGACTCAATGTGATCATGGCTTCCTTCCTCATCTTCACCTAGGGGTGACCTGGCTTCTCTAAGGTTAGGCCACTGAAAGCCCGAACTTTTTGCAGGTTCTGCCAGGGGCAGGGACAGATCCTTATCCTTACCTGAAGGAGACCTAGTCCTGGGATTTAGCCTCTGGTCCTTCTCCCCCAATTCATGGAGCCAGCCAGTTTTATTGCATTACTTGCCCCGTGGCGGGAGTGGGCAGCATTGTGTGTAGACTTGAAGCTAAAACAATAGGCGCCTGCCCATCAAGGGCTAGTTGTCCATGGATGTAGACAACACCCAGAAAACTAGGGAAGCCTGAACAGGAATGTTTCTATTTTGTGTTTGCGTCGGCTTTTTAAAATTGAAGGGTAAGGGGTGGCTAGGTGGCTAGGTGGCGCAGTGTATAGAGCACCGTCCCTGGAGTCAGGATTATCTGAATTCAAATCCGGCTGCAGACACTTAATAATGACCTAGCTGTGTGCCCCATTTGCCTTGCAAAATCCTAAAAACATAAAATAAAACTGAAGGGTAGCAGGTACCAAGTTTTTGTTATACATCCTTTGGAAGTATGAGAGCAGGGGGCTGAGATGAGACAAACCTTGGCAGCTTTGATTATCTTTCAAAAAATTTTTTTAGTTTTCCCTATTACTGTTTGTGTAATATCTAGGCTTTTGTTTTGGATTTCATCTTGTAGGTACCAAGGCCCCACAACTGACCTCAATCCTGGATCCCTCGCATGCTCTCAGCTTCAGAATTATGATCCCGACCGAGCATTGACGGATTATATCAGCCGGTTAGAAGCACTGCAGAGGAGACTTGGAAATGTCCAGTCAGGTAGACTCAGCAGGGTGACATGACTAACCAGAACCAGGAAAGCCAAATTCATCTAAGTTTAGCTCCAGAAGAGACCTTGGAGGCCTAGAGAGGAGGAAACAGAGGCTAGGGCCAAGAGTGGGGCTGGGGGACCAGGGGAGAGGAGCCCAGAGTTTGGTGATTCCAAGGCTGGAGCCCCATCTACACTGCAGTAGCTTGAATTTAGAGAAGAGCTAGAATAACTCTTGGCAGTGAACTCAGTCCATGAAGGACAAAAAAGAATAGAAATAAATTACTTCTGTAGAACATTCTATAATGTGTGAATTTCAGTTATAAAATAGTAATATGCACATGCCAGCATTGGAATCTGTGTCCATGCAGCTTAGTGCAGGGCAGTGTTCTCCAAGGTGACCCTGTCCTAACACAACCATATCTCCCTTATATTCCCCCTTACCAGCGTTGAGCTGGTCATTGATCCCTCAGGACCACACTGAAAAGGGTACCTTCCCTGTAGCTCACCCTCCTTGACCTCCAGGATCCCTTGTGCCTTTGTCAGGATCTTCTAGGGATGCATTTGCTGACTCTCCCCTCCCCATGAGTTACTAGGGTGAGCCGTTGTGGATAGACTGCAGTCTGCATCCCAGATCTCTGTATCCTCCAGCCCTCTTCCAGTCTTTCTTGTGCCTATATTTAAAGGGCCACCACCAGCCTTCTAGAGAGCCAGGCTCCCAAGTTCTTACATTATCTTCAGCTCTGCACTCTCCCTTAAACCCCATTGCCAGCCCATGTGTCAAATCTCCCAGTCTGCCCCCTTCTCTTCAGTTCAGACTCCCCACCTCATCTCCCCACTCTCTAATCCATCGTCCACTCCACTGTAGATCAGAACAGCTGTTGTTGGTCCATACATCCTTGGCTATTGATGGGCTCCTTCCCTGAATCTCTTATTTTTATCTTTCTTCCCATTTCTTACTACTTTTCTTCCTGTTCCATCCTTGTAAGCCTGTCCTCTTTTTCACTTGATATCCATCAGAAAACATTAAGTTATTTCAGTGCCCTCAATATGGAAGAAACAAAAGGACAGTCCCAGCGTCTGTGACACACACACACACACACACACACACATACACACATACACACATAAATGAGAATATCTGGCAAAATTCTGAGTTTATACTTCAGAAACCCAGAGAACTGGGGAAGATAGCACTTTCCAGAAATGAGGAGTAGGGATAGGCAAAGGGGAAATGGTGACATGAGAGAAGGCAGTTGAGGACTGGTGGGCACCAGTATGGTATTCAGATGGACATGTCCTAGGGACAAAAGGGGCTGAATAGAGGTGGCTGAACAAGCCCTTCTTGGAATAACCCTCTGAGCACATAAAACTAATATATGAGATTACCAAGGAACCCCATTTCTGCTCAGAGGTGAAGAATTGCTGGTGTAGGGGAAGAACAGCTAGGTTGGACAGAGGATGAGGAGCCTGGGCAAGCCGAAGCAGACAGTTGGCATCCATTAAGAAGAGTGCTAGTAGAGGAGCAGCTGTTGCTGCAGAAACCCTGTACCCAGCCAAGCTGCCTTGCCCTTTCCAACCAGAGAAATGGGGGGTTTACCAAAGTAAAAGAAAAATTGGGAAATACTCCTCTCCTGGGTATATCCACTCTTAGTATTTTCTGGGTCTGCGTCATCAGTATTTGCCTTTACTCAGAGTTCCTAGAAAGCAGAAATTCTACCTCTTGACAAATCTTTGTTCTTTTTTAAGCTTAGGTTCTAGCAACATTGAAACATTATATGGATTATTAAGGGTCAGATGTTTGTCAGCATATAAAACTATGAGAAGACCCTCCACTAAAACACATCTCCATTCACTAGAGACTTTAATAAATCCAGAGACTGAGTTCCTTCAGATGTCCAAGGCTATCGGAAGCCAGGACTTTCCAGCTCTTAAGCGGGGCATTCAACTAAACCAGATATTAGGTGGTATGGCCAATAGAGCACTGGAGCTTCCTGAACTTGTGACTCTGGAAAAATCCCTGAACCCGTTTCCCCACTAGTAACCCAAGGATAACAGTACTGACTTCCCAGGGTTATTATTAAAGCATCGTCCAAGAACCACCGCAGCACTTGGCAGTGTCCACTTTGAGACTGTTGGCCTATGTTTCCAGCTTCCCAACCAGCCTTTTTTTCTTTCTCAGGGTCAACAACTTCCTACAGTCCGTTCCATGCCGGCATGAGAAGATAATCCTCTGAATCAGTTGCAGCGACTTTAATCACCTTTTGTAAATTGATGCATCTTTTGTGCGTTTTTGTATTGTGTATATTTATTGGGACCAACATGAACACGGCTATTGATTGTATACAATTCCCTTGCCATCACATCTAAGCAAACTGGAATTTCTGTATATAAGCATTGTGTGTTCATGCACAACAATCACTAAATGACATGTATATTTGTGGAATGCTAATTTAAATGATTAACTTATGGAAGACTTATGTATTTATCAAAAGGATTAAGAGATGACACTTTTGCATATTACTCCTAATGAATGTGTAGCTTGAAGTGTCCTGTGCTTTTACTGCAAGACAACTGAAGTTACATGATTCTGCCCTAATATATTTGCTACTGGCAGTACAGACAGAAACACTCACATGTAGAGACCTATTTTTGTAATGGTAGACGTTTTGAATTTTATGGGGGTATTTTGTCAAAGTACTGAAATAAAAAAAAAAAACCTTCATTTTAATCACTGGTGTATTTTTTAAGCTATTTAACTGTTAAGAGTGACTTTTATTCTCATCCAGAAACTCATTATTTATTTACTTCAAGTAGTTTGTAGAGGATTTGATAGACCAGGCAAGAAAGCCATAGTAGCTACTCTCCTTGAACTTTACTGTGGTGCCAAGACCACAGAAGTCAACCCTCCTCCAAGTTCTCTGGGAAGTGAACTTCAGGCAAGATAGCCTACAAAAGAGCAAATGAATGTGGCTTTTTTTATATGATTATTTTTTACATGATTTATACATTTGTACATTAAAAATTAGATGATCTAATTAAAATCTACAGACAAATTAAATTCTCTTCTTCCCACTCAGTATGAATAAAATACTCTGAATAAACTCATTGTTTTATCCAAAATTATTTTAATGTGAGAAATTAACAGTAGAACTTGAATTACATTTGATAAGTTCAACATGAGTCCTGAAAACTATTTTACCTAAGAACATTACTGGGACACACATGATATTTCAAGGAGGGAATATTTTCAGCCTTACCTAGTAAGAACAAATTCTGCACTCAAATACACAGTATCGGTATAGTCACATACATGCTCACTCTCTCATACACAGACATACCCATACAGACACAATCCTAGTATAAAGTTTCAAGTTAGAACAAATACATTAATCTGTGTCAATTTAACTTTACAGTTTTGATATTTAGTTCGCTCTTTCCCTCAGTCAAAAGAGATCAATCTTCGTTTATTGGATTATTGCAAGTAATTTGACTAAATAAATAATGATCAGGCTTAAAATCCCAGGGGACACAAAACTGCAGTCTATCTATCTCTACTAGAACTAGGGGGAGGGCAGTGGGGAGGAGGTTGGGATTGGGTAGGGGATGCAGGTGTTCTGTCTGATCCAGGTAAAGGAGGAAGAAACTAATCCTATTCAAAATATTAACAACCAAATCTCTGGTACCAATCAAATTTCGGGCACCCTTTTCTCTCCCAGAAATCCGGAGAGATTCTGCTGAAGCAGGTAAGTATAGGCTCCTGAGAGTGTATAGCTTCTTTTGAGACTGTCAGTGGAAGATGTTGGGAGTCCTATCATCCATGAATTATTAAGTATAAAAATTAACTGTAAAAATATTTAGATATAATTTTTAAAGTAAAGATTTTAGTTTGTTATAGTTTAAGAGCAATGAACATAGTCTTTAAAAAAAAGTCAAAAAGCTTATCAAACCATGGTTGGAATTGTCATTTCCTAGTGACAATATGTAGGAAATGGATTATTTTGGAGAACTCTATTCTCACAGGTAACAGGGGTCTGACTAAAGCATGAACTAACTCTTAATTTAAATGCAGCACTTAATTTTTAAAAATTTTATCAATTGGTCATCAAAGGAGTAAGCCTAAATATATCCCTAGAATGTTAATCTTCATAGTCCAGGGCAGATTTCCCAGTTGGAATAATATACACATCATTTCCTCAAAATTTATACTAGAAAACTGCCCTTAAAAATAATTTGTTTAGAGAGATAGATCTTTCTCAGCCTAATTTTAGAATGTTTCAATGAGCTTGACTCCAGTAATGTACTCATGACAATCTGAAGAATGTCACTAAAATCACGTAAACAAAAAATTATAGCACAGAGATTCATATATTAGTTTTCTTTTAAAATTGCACACCCAAAAACCCCAATACATATTAAAGTCATTTTGTAAATTAGTACAAATGCTGTATAGCTCACAAAACTACAAGCATGTTTTCCCAGTCTTGGTTTTCCATGTTCTTCGTTTGTATCTGATTATTGGGTTATCTGGGGTGTGAATCATGGTTGTATAATTCACAGTAGGAAAATATCCATTAACAAGATCAAATTCATATAAACGAAGTAGAGTGGACCAAAGTGTCTTAATCTGAACATACGCAAAGTTTTCGCCAATACATCGATGCCGACCTAAAAGAGGAAAGCAACAAGATGAGGATGTGTGGATTAAAATACTTTCATGTCTAAGTTGTTAGTTTGTGGAAATCAGTTCAAACAACACAGACACTGCCCTCAAGGAGTTGATATTCTACTTAAAAATAGCATGTACACAAGCCAACACAAGATATACAGAGGAATCAAACAACCAAAGTAAATGGCAGTTGACTAGAAGATCATGGAGAACCAGGTGCTTCTGCCATTTGCTAGGTCTCCTCCACGGACATGAGTATAAAGAATAGGGGGCTGCACCAAATGAACCACTTTCGTGAGATGGGCTAAAGGTGACAAGTGTTAAGACATTTCATGGAGATGACCCACTACATGACTAAAGGTATGAAGCTTGGTGCTTAAGGGTAGCAAAGGAATACACACACTCAAATGAAATAACTCACAAAAATACAGGAAGTAGGGAAGGAGCCTTCTACTCCCCCTTTACAAAGAAGGAAGCAGAGATTCTGAGTAGTCAACCTAAACAAGATCAACATTGAGTCACAGAGGAAACCAGGTCCTCTTTGAGAGCCAGGAGAGAGGGAGGGAGCATTCAAATGAAGGTTAAATCTGTTAGTCATGGAAAATGTGGGTAGAGGGGAAGTTTGGACATGACAGGTTAATGACAAGCTATTACAAGGTCTGGGCCATTAACAAGTGATGGGAAAGAAAAGTGTTGAGAAGGCCATTGGCAATGGAAAAAGCTACACTCATCATGGTTTCAGCATGTTGCCTAAAAGCAAAGGGAGAGAGTACAAGATGGAGCCTGGGGAGACACACATTATTAGGAACCAGGTGAAGAGTTGTGTGCAAATGAACAATCAGGAGAGGAGTGCCCAATAACCATGAGAGGACACTGAATGTTAGCACTGGTCCTCTCTTCTCCTTATTCAGGGACAGAGCCTGGGCCAAGAGTCTGACAGGAATGGCCAAGCGAGTAGGCAGTACTAGAATAAAGGAAGGGAGGCTGAGTCCTGCAACATCCCAAGGAGACAGCAGCTTTTCTTCTCAAATCTATGCATGTTTGTAAGCATGAAGCCGCCAGGGAGCACCAGAGGGGGAGAGGCTGGGAAGGGGGAGCCAAGAGGAGAGACCAGAGGGACCTCCTTTTCATAAGAGGCTGCTATAGCCAAGCAACCCTGAAATAATAACTTGGGCCTCTTGCCAACTCAGTACTTTCTATTGATGGAAGCTTTAAATGTCCACCCCTCTTGCTCCACTGAAATTTTTTCTGAAGTTTAATATAGGTTTTTGATCTTAAGAGTCAAATTTTCACTGAGACAAAGTATGAACGTAAAGGTAGCCCAGGAATAAGTCTTTTGCATTCATGCTGAACTTGAAAGGCAGGAAGACCTAAGAACATATTCAGCCTCTGACATTTACTAGATATGTGACCCCAGACAAGACACTTAACCCATGTATATAAGGAACATAGGAGCACCTAACTCCTCAGGGTTGTAGTGAAGACCAAATTAGATAATATAAAATGCTTTGCCCCTTAAAGGATTAAGTAAATATTATTACAATCAGTGTTGTCCTTACAATACAAAACCTGCTGTAAAAGGGGGATGTTTAGCATTTGCAAACTATGAAAATCCCCAAAATCTTGCTTATTAACATTAATTTCTTTTTTTTAAAGGTTTTTGCAAGGCAAATGGGGTTAAGTGGCTTGCCCAAGGCCACACAGCTAGGTAATTATTAAGTGTCTGAGACCGGATTTGAACCCAGGTACTCCTGACTCCAGGGCCAGTGCTTTAGGTGCTTTATCCACTACACCACCTAGCTGCCCCTAACATTAATGTCAAAAGACTGGGTTTACTCTCCTTTTATAACAGTTATATAATAGCTGTTTGTATAACAACTTTAAAACATTTTATGGAAGAAAAAAAATGTTTAAAATGTTTGCTCAATATTCTAAGGATGATTAAGTGTGAAGACTCTTGTTTCTCCACATCAAGCCAATTCCACAGGATCCCTGATGAAAAAGCTCCCCACCTCCAGAAAGATAACTGATCCACTCTTGACTGCAGACTGAAGCAGATTTTTTTCCACTCTTAATTTTATTGTTTTGTTTGCTTTCTTTTGCAACATGGAAATGTTTTGCATTATCTCACATATATAATTGATGTCAAATTGCTGAAATAACTGGGAATTGATGAACAAAATTTTGTATCCAAATTTTTAAAAATTGTTAAAAAAAAGTTTACAATTAGTAAATTTTTTTAAAATATTTTTTAAAAAAACTTCTCATTAACAACACTTTTTATGAAGAAACTCAAGTTTAAAGTCAGAATAACTGCTTCCCAATAACTTAACAATTAGTTGGTTAACATTCAATTAACCAAACATTTGGAGTGGAGATGTTTAAATAGAAATATTATTTTCATGAGGTTAAAATATAAACATACAAAATTTCCTAACCAAAGGAGGATGATCCTAGAAGAAATGTTGATCGATGATGAAATAGAAGAGGTACAGTGAGATAAAACTATCCAAAACAACTTAAAATTCATAACTCAAGGTGTGACTTTAGGACATAATGTGACATATATGTATATACTTTGAAGAATTTCAGTGACTGCACTCAAAAGCTCTAAACAATAAAACAACTGAAAGTGATGAGAGTGTTTTCAAAAACAAAATTCTGACCAACTCCCCATGGAAATAAGAACAGTAGAGTTATCTGAAGGAGCCGATATGGCTGAACTCCAATTTTTAAAGCATGTACAAAAAAGATGGGAAAAGTAATCACATAACCAAGAACAAACTTGTTTGGAAAAACAGACAAGACTATATCAAGGAGGGGCAGCTAGGTGGCACAGTGGATAAAGCACCGGCCCTGGAGTCAAGAGTACCTGGGTTCAAATCCGGCCTCAGACACTTAACAATTTAATTACCTAGCTGTGTGGCCTTGGACAAGCCACTTAACCCCGTTTGCCTTGCAAAAACTTCTAAAAAAAAAAAAAGAATATATCAAGGGAAATGATGAGAGGGGAAGAGGGAATAATACTTCTTGACCTTCAACTGTATTATAAAGCCAAAAGGAGTCATAACTATCTGACATTGGTTAAAGAGTAGACTAGATGAGAGATACACAAAGAGAACTCAATAATCCAGTGTCTAATTAAGTAAAAAACATCAGTTGACCAGGAAAAACTCTTTATCTGATTTAAAAAAAAACCACCACTGAGAAAACTGGAAAGCAGTCAGGTAGAAACCTTACAACCACATTTCACAACATATTCTAAATGGAAATATTACCTTAATATTTAAGGTCACACTATAGAGAAATCAGAAGAGGAAACAGTTCATGCATCTCTCACAGGTGTATATATATAACAGATGTATTCCAAAGGGAAAGAGGCAGTTAAAAGGATAAAATATAACTTGGATGACTTAAAACTGAAATGTTTCTGCACATACAACATTAATGCATCTAAATTAAGAGAGGAAATAGCTGAATGGGGAAAAAGGATTTTATATCAAATTTCCCTAAGAAGGGTTTGTATCCAAGATATATGAAGAATTATTTTATATACAATATACATTTCTAATTACTAAATGATCAAAGGATATGAATTAAATACTTGTCAAAAAAGATTACAAGGTGGCAGAGTGGATAGAGCACCGGCACTGTAGTCAGGAGGACCTGAATTTAAATCTGGCCTCAGACATTTAATAATTACCTAGCTGTTAGGGGTGGCTAGGTGGTGCAGTGGATAGAGCACCAGTCCTGGAGTCAGGAGTACCTGAGTTCAAATCCGGCCTCAGACACTTAATAATTACCTAGCTGTGTGGCCTTGGGCAAGCCACTTAACCTCATTACCTTGCAAAAAAAAAGCCTAAAAATAAATAAAAATAAAAAAAATAATAACCTAGCTGGGTAACATCGGGCAACTTACTTAACCCCTTTTACCTTAAATAAATGAAAATTTTAAAAATTACAAAGTATTCACAACCATATAAAAAAATTCTCCAAATCACTAATAAAAGAAATAAAAATTTAAAGAATTTAAGGTTTTACTTCACACTCTGCAAACTGAAAAAAATGACAAGTTTCTGATAGAGCGGTCATGGAATGATAGTCACACTAATATGCTGCTAGTGCAGTTGTGAAATATTGAAACCATTTTGGAAAGCAATTGAAATTATGGTAAAAATACTAAACTGTCCATAGTCTTTGAATTAGATACCATCCCTAAGTTATACCCCAAGAAAACCATCTGTAAGAAAAGTTCCCATCTACTCCAAATTATTTATAGCAGAATTTTTTGTGATAGCTAAGAAATGAAAACAAAATAGATACTCATCAACGGAGGAATGGCTAAACAAATTGTGGTACAGGAATGTAATGGATTGCTATTATACAGTAAGAAATGATAGATGTGATGCATTACAGAGAAGCAAGGAAAGATCTCTATGAACTGATGCAGAATGAAGTCAGCAGAGGCAAGAAAACAATATACATAATACCTACAACAATATAAATGGAAAAAAATGGCACCTAAAAAAATGAGAAGAAATACAACAGGACTTGATTGAAGAGATGGGATGAACATCCCCAACCCACCCCATTGTGGAAGTAAGTTTACAATTCATTAGACTTTTTTTCACTGTATCAATCAGTTGCATCCATTTTTCTTCCTCTCTAAAAAACTACTATTTATCATATGTGATAGCTCCCTAGAAAGGGAAAGGGAAGAGATACCAGAGTAACTATGATGACAGAAGAAACAAAATATCAATAAACTTTAGTTTAAAAATATAACTAGGAAATATTGAACAAAATAAAAACATAGTAACATGCATATAAAAATAAGCCTGCAGTCAACTCACCAGCTCCAAATGGCACATATGCAAACTTCTCACCCAATGCAGGATTATCCTGCAAGTATCGATCAGGATTAAAGTCCAAGCGTTCTATCCAAGAGTCTTTAAGTCTATGATTAACAGTAGGAGAGACACACACCTGATGACCGGGAGGAATTGTATAGCCTGCAACAGTCTACAATTTAAAGGAACACAATACATTTTCTTTAAGAGACTCAAATATATTGCAAATTAATTGAAATCAACCCCATAAAAGAAGTGAGCACCAATATATAATTGTAAATCATAAAAATCTAGCTAGGTGACAGGTGGTTTACAAATACACCATTTTATCATAAACTTACATTACATTACATGATTAGGTAGATCTTCTCCGAGTGGCAATTACTGCTAAGAAAGTTCTCAATTAGGTATCACTTTCACTGGGGTCTTGTGTTTTCTAGAATAGTGTGTCCTGCCTATAAAAATCGGCCTAGGCAGAGAAAGGGCAGTTCAGCAAATGAAGACAAGGTCCAAATCTTGCCTCCCCAGCTTGCTCAGGGTCTTCCCTCTGCCACATGGACTGCGCCTGCACAGTGTTTGCATCTCCCCATCAGGCCAGGAGTTCCAGGGCAGAGGTTGTCTTGCTCCTTTCTTTGCATCCTCAGCACACAGCAGATGCTTAGAGCTTGTTAATGAGCCTGACTCTCCCTGGGTGCCCTGAACAAGCTCCTCCGCCTCTCGGGATCTCTGTAAAATGAGGGAGCTGGTCTAGGTCTCTGATAGCTAATCCTTTCCAAGTATTTGTTTTTAAAATCTTAAAATTCACTAGAAATACTCACCTGCGGAGTTTTGGCCAATCTCATCATAGTCATTATAGGAGGTCTAAGTCTTAATGTTTCTTTTAAACATCGATCTAACATATGTAGATCTTTGAGCTAAAAAGAGAAAAACCTGTGAGCTGCTTTATTAACAACAATTATTACAAGTAAAATTTCACTAATCAAACCCTCCAGGACATTTTTCTGCTTTATTATTGTATTTGATAATCTGCATTATCCTCAGAGGCATCTCAAGGGCCAAGGAAGCACCTGCTACTGTCAAGAGAGGTTGGCTCTACAGGGACACGACCAGTCAGGCCATGCTAGCTGGAGAACCATGCTCTGTGGGCAAGAGAATGTAAGTCCTGGCTTCCAATCCTGGTTCTCTACTTTCTTCAAAACCTGAGCAAGTCACAGAACCTTCCCATGCTCTTTCAGCCAGTTCCTCCAGTTATCATCTATTCCCAACAAGGGACTGGGGATTTTTAAGGAGTCTATGAAGACAGAGCCATACACGAGCCACAGTGAACAACTTCCTGTCCTGGATCCTGGCAGCTAAGAATTTGAAGCAGAGGCAAAGGGGAAACATACAATTGGAATGTTCAAAGGAAGGCATAGTTAGCACTGAAGCTAGATGATGGGATCTCAAGACAGCATTCACATTTCCCTTATGTTCATTCTCAGTTTTCAGGTAAAGTGGAAAACATATGCCATTTCAATGGCACAAACTCCTTCTACATGACTTAATTTTAAGAGGTAGGACACTTGAAAACAGGAAGTTAACTAGGCTTAGAATTTTATTAGAAATAGTAGAAAATGCAACTACAAGGGAAGTCTCAAATCTAGTAACTAACCACTCACCTCCAAAACTGCCCTTTGAGACACTACTGAGGATTTTTATTGGAAACCAAAAGTCAAACAAACCTGATCATAATTTAAAGGAGGTAAATCTTCTCCACAGACATTTTGCTGTTCTAAGAAACATTTTTCCTGGAGTGTTTTATCTCTGGCCAAAAAGAAACCCATCCAAGCGCTTGTGGTGGAGGACGTGTGCTGCCCCGCTAAGAGAAGCCCAATCAGCATTCCAGCAACTTCATCATCTGTCAGAGACCGCCCATCCCTGCAGAAGTCAACCAGACAAACTGAGGCCCAGAAACAGTCCCACAGACACCTTTGAATGGCAGTAAGATTTTCAAGGCAATGGAGATGTCATGAGGTTTATTTTCTTTAAGATCACAATTCATTAACGTTCACATTTCCCTGGAGAAAACAGTAGAAAGGTGAAGGACACAGGAACTTCTTTTAACAAAGACATACTTCCTCAGTGTTCAACTCTTCAATTCCTTATTTTTCACATTAATTGGGAGACATTTAGCTAAAATAACTTAATACAACTTTAATGCCCATAAATCAGCTAAAAATAAACTTGTGCCAGTCAGAGGACAGAAATATAAAACATTAAGCAAAATTATGAAGTAATTTACTTTGGTTCAGGCAAGATGTCTACCTCTAGTTTTCACTTACTTGTAAGTAGACTCTAGTAAAGTTTGGAGAATATCATCAATTTTTTCTTCTGACTTCCTACGCTTCTGGATTGCCTTATAGAAAATGTTTTTGATTGCTCTATGTGCTCGGTCCCGGCGCCTAGAATTCAGAAATTATGAATTATGCAAAAAGTTAGAAATAATTAAAAATTACTTTTCATTTCCTTAGTTTTAACAAAATTCCAGTTACAAAGGATCCACTTTAAAATGAATCTAAATGCCTAACCTAAGAGACATAGTGGCTTTGGCATTTATTTGTTTTATTAAGCATCCTCTCTTATTACTAAACACCCCCTTCCATTGTGAATGAAAATAAACATGGCTTTTTTAAAGAGAATTTTAACTGAAACACAGATAGCTTGATAAGGAGGCAGGCAGCATGAGTCCACCTCTAACAGCTTTGCTCCTGCTTTCCATGGCTCCTCATTCCTCTGTCATTTCCACTTCTCCATTTCTCCTCTTCTCCGCTCTTTCCCTCTCTCTAAAATCAGAATTCTTCTCTTCCACCTCCCCCAGAGGGGTTAATAAGAAGGACAAACCCTATTCTAGTTTCTCCCTACCTCAGAACCTACCCCAAACCCTGAACAATGAACCAACATAGTGGATAGTTTCTCCAGGCCCAACACTGCATTAAATATCTCAGAGTGAAGAATTAAAGTTAACAAACTCAACAAGTAAGTTAGGTAAAAGAGAAAGATACTTCCAGCAGGGCTAACTTTGAAGTCAAAATCAATTAGGTATATTCAAGACTGATCCAATTGGAGCAGGAGGTTCATGGAGGGTGGGAAACGACTACAAAAGTATGCTGGGATCAGAGATGGTTTCAACAAAATAGACCCCATCCTGTTAAAAAAAAAAATGGGAGATCACTGAAGATTTCTGATACTCTGTTAACTGACATTCAAATGCTCAATTTGTCACTTAATACTCATGTGCCCTCAGGCAAGTAATTCCCTTAATTATTCCATGCCTCATTTTCCTCACCTGTAAAATTAAAGGTATGATCTTTTAAAAAGACCTTTAAAATCCCTTCCAATTCTAAATCAATAACCTTATAATACAGTCCAAAAATTAATCTGGAAGAAACTATAGCCTGGGGAACCAATTAATTAGGATTAATCAATTAAATCTGGATAAGAATAGGAGGCTGAAAGCAATGGAATTGCAAACATAGTATAAAAAGAAAAACAAAAAACATCAATGATGGGATGTAGGGAAAAAAAGTCAAGGATGACTTCTAATCTCAAAAGACATTCCTAGCATTTTGCAGAAATGCAGCTTTTTCTCCTGATTTTCTCCATCATTCATAAAGCACCTACAGTAAGGAAGCAGTCCTTGTACTGGAACTACTGAAGCTTATACTCTATCACAAGGCACAATGATTAAAACACTAAGCCTAAAGTAGCTGGGTGACCCCAGGACAGTCACCTCACTTAACTGCCTCAGTTTCCTCATCTGGTAAAATGAAGATAACAGCCCCTACCTCACAGGGTGGTTGAGGGTCACTAGATAGCTATGTGTAGCTTCAAGTGCTATGTACATCCAAGAATATTATCTTATGGTTACCACTACTTTTTTACAAAAAAGAAAGACATGGAATTACCACAAAGTAATTTTGGCAGGTGATTGGAAGACTAGGAAAAGTATCCCCTAGAGAATGGCACTTGAACCATTTCTGGAAGGAAACAAGGGATATCAGGAGATATGAGAAGGGGGCCCAGTCAGAGAATTTACTTGTAGGGCAGGGAGGTTGAGGCCAAATGATAAAGAGCAGTGTAGATTTTCTTTCAGAGACAATGGAGGGAGGGCAGGATGAGTCACAATGTTGGCTGGCCAGGCCTGCACCTGAGCAGAAGTCCTTTGGCAGATGTGTATGATGGACTGGAACAGGGAGTAACAGAGATGAGGCCAAGAGACCAGCTGGGTGGCTACTAAAGGAGTCCATCCAGATAAGAGGGGAGAAGAGTCAAAACAAAGGTAGTGACTGTGTGAGTAGAGAGTAAGCATTCAAAAACAATTTCAAGTTGAAACTATAAGATTTGGTATTTGAAAAGATCTGTCGGAAAAAGTGTAATGAGCTAAGAATAATGCCAAGGTTACATACCTGAGTGACTGGAAAAATGGTATAGTCAACAAAAATATGGCAATTTAGAAAAGTAATAATAAAAGTAATTTTTAAAATGAGTTTAGTTGTTGTGCGCTCAGCTACGGTTTGTGCTCTGGGCCAGCGTCGGTGCAGCCACCTCTGGCCATGGCTACCATGCTGTGCGGGCTGACATGAAGGAGAACTAATAAATTAGTACCAGCTTTGGGATGCTTGGGCTCCAGACCAAAGCACAGCCTCCCAAGACTTGCCTTATGATTACGGTGCATTGGAACCTCATATCAATGCACAAATCATGCAGTTGCATCACAGCATACATCATGCCACTTATGTGAATAACCTGAATGCTACAGAAGACAAATATAAAGAGGCCTTGGCAAAAGGTGATGTTACTTCTCAGGTATCCCTTCAGCCTGCATTGCAGTTCAATGGTGGTGGTCATATCAATCACACTATTTTCTGGACAAACCTTTGACCAAATGGTGGAGGAGAACCCAAAGGGGAATCGCTGGAACCATCAACCGTGATACTGGTTCTTTTGAGAAATTTAAGGAGAAGTTGACAGCTGTGTCAGTTGGTGTTCAAGGTTCAGGTTGGGGTTGGTTTGGCTTCAATAAGGAGCAAAAACGGCTACAGATCGCTGCTTGTTCTAATCAGGATCCTTTGCAAGGAACTAACTACAGGTCTTATTCCTCTATTGGGAATTGATGTGTTGGGAACATGCTTATTATCTTCAGTATAAAAATGCTACACCTGATTACCTAAAAGCAATCTGGAATGTAATTAATTGGGAGAATGTGACTGAAAGATATTTGACTTGTAAAAAGTAAAGTGGTGACATATTCACTGTTTAAACATTTGCTCTTGTTGAAGCTGTTTTTGTAGTGTATGGCACTGTAATTTGTCAACTCTTGTTACCTGTTAAAATATGTGCTCTTAAGCAAATTGTTTAATGCCGTGAAAGAGTTCTTATTTTTCAAAACTTTTTGGTTTTGTGCAATAAGTATGCATAATAACTTAGGTATTGAGTGTGGGTCTTGTGAATGTTTCAGTTAGCCTATGTGCTTAATGAGCAGCATGACTTGTCATGATTAAAACAAAAATAAGCACAGTCCACTTACTTTCCTTCTTAAGATAATTGCTTCTAGGGAGGTCTTTAATCCTGTGGTATAGTAATTATAATACAATCAATTCTCCACTTTGAATAACAGTGATGTCAAATGAAGGAGGGGAAGGAGGGAAAAGAGAATTTGAAATTTGAAATTAAAAAAGCAAATCTTAAAAATTTTACATGTAATTGGTAAATGTTTAATGGAATAAATAAAAATATATTTAAAAAATAAAAAAAAATAAAATGAGTTTGGTTAAGATACATTCAATTTGAACTATTAACAGGTGGTTGGTAATAAAGTACTGGAAATCAAGAGAGACAAGAAATGGATGTTTAGATTTAAGAATTGCATGAAGAGCAATAATTAAAACCACCGAGTATGAAAAAAAGAGAAGACCCCCCCAAACAGGAGTATACACTCATACATCTAAGGCCAATGCCAATGACAGTTATACTAAAAAAATAGCATTGATGTAGTGCTTTAAGATTTGCAAAGCACTTTTTCACATCTCCTTTAATCCTCACTACAATCCTGGAAGGGAGGTACCATTTTTATCTTCATTTCACAGAGGAAGCACCTGAGGCAAACAGATAACTGAACTGGGTCACAAACCAGAATGAGATAAATTTTAAACTCAGATCTTCCTGAGTCCAGGGCCAACAGGAAGCTGCCTAACTCTCTTTTCAATGAGCTCAATAGTTAAAGGAGCCCTGTGGTCATTTTTAATATTGGAAGTAAGCACCCCCTAATTGGTTTCATAAATCTGGCCTTCATTTGTCAGTTTTTTCTGAAAGCAAGGCATACCAATCCTACAGAAAATGACATGACAGGAGAAGCAGTGTGGGCCTGCAAACATGAAAGCTTGAATTCACCTTCTGCCCCAGCACCCATACCCCAGAAGTCCCTTCTCAGAATCCCAAACCCTCAAAAACTCCAAGTTAGGGATGCTCATCTACATCAGTAGAGGAAATTTCACACTGGGAGTCCCCAAAAGCAACAACAAAGCACCACCAAAATTCTAAGTCAGATGAACCAGGTTGTGTTGTAAGTACCTGAAACTAGGCAAAGGCAGCCAACCTGGCAAAAGCCAGGCAGCGTGGCTGAAGCCACCATCCAGGTCTGCATAAAGCTGAGCCACTTTTTCATTCAGCTGGCTTCTGATCTCTTTCCCATGTAAGCAATGGCTCGCTGTGAGAATGATAAGCTCAGAAAGGGCTTCAAACAAATCTGAGGAAGAGACAAAGAATCCAGCTTGAGGTACTCCTCTTCAGAGCCTCTCCTGAGATATCCCCTGCCAGGGTTCTGAATCTGGACCTGGCCTTTTCATTAGAGGACATTCAGAAATGAAGATGAACATTGTTTCTGTTTTTATACACACACACACACACACACACACACACACACACACACACACATACAAACATACATAGCAGGGACCTCACTAGGAAAAAAATTAAAAAAAAAAAAAGAAAATATTTCCAGCATCATTTGTAATTTTTCTAGCTAAGATGGAAAACTCACTTATATGAATTCTACTTTCCTCAATGTATAATTACACTCCGAAGCAGAATTTGAATGCTCAATTTAAAATTTTGTAATTATAGGAAAAGTAAAATTGGTTTCCTATTTTGCAAAAAAAATCTTAGTGACTTCTACATTCATTTCTATCTCAAATTTTATGAAATTTTAAATCATAAAACTTGACATTTAGCCTTACTCATTTACCTGAGCTAATAAACTGTGAACATATTACTTTAAGTAGCCAAATCCAAGAAGCCATAAAATTTTCTACTTAAGATATTTAAGTCTATACTTATCATTTTATTTCCATTCCAATCACAATTTCTATTTCAAAGAATTGGGGGATAGAGGAGCTAGAAAGAAGATATCAAGAAATTAAGATGATGCCAAAACAGATACCAAAAAAAGTTTCCCCTCTAAAAAGCAAAAATCTCTATTATTGGAAATTTAAAGTTCAGGCAATAATAATAGAATCCATTTTTAAAATTTTGCTTACTTTTTTCTCCACTTTCTCCCCAGCTTTCAAAGTAGTCCTTTGTTTCTTGTTCAATTATTGAAACATGTTGCTTAAAATGGGCTATATTAAGGCCAGTTTTTAACATTTTCTTTTGTTCCAAGAATACCTTCAAAAAATGAATTAAATATTTAAAGACCTAGAAGGAATACATTTTTAAAATTATATGAAATCTACTTAATATATCTCACAGAAATCCAGATTCTAAAAAAAAGATAAAAAAAAAAAACTATACCATGTATGTCATGGAACACTACTATTCTATTAGAAACCAGGAGGGATGGTGAATTCAGGGAAGCCTGGAAGGATTTGCATGAATTGATGCTGAGCAAGATGAGCAGAACCAGAAAAACACTGTACACCCTAACAGCAACATGGGGGTGATGATCAACCTTGATGGACTTGCTCATTCCAGCAACTATCAGGGACAATTTTGGGCTATCTGTGATGGAGAATACCATCTATATCCTGGGAAAGAATTGTGGAGAGTTTGAACACAGACCAAAGACTATTACCTTTAATTTAGGAAAAAAAAAAAACGTTATCTTATATAATTTTGCTATTTCTTATGTTATTTTTCTTCCTTAAGGATGTGATTTCTCTCATCACATTCAACTTAGATCAGTGCATACTATGGAAACAATGTAAAGATTAACTGACTGCCTTCTTGGGGGGGGGGCAAGATTAGGGGGAAAATAAAATCTTTCTTTAAAAAAAAAAAACTATACCAAAATTAGCAATCTACAAACTTAAATAAACTGCAAAACAGGTGCCCTTCCCCCATCTCTTAGCATCCAATGCCTTCAAGTTGCCTTCTGTCTTAAATATCTCCCCTCAAAGAAGTACTCCATGCTTCAACCTTATTCCCTTCAGTACCACAGTCAAAAAACAAGACGATCAAACCCTTCAAATTTTCCACTGATTCAGTATGGTCATTCTGTACCCATTTGCCTTCTTTGTCCCCTGACACACATCCCTCTCCCCAAACCCTACTAACTCAAGGTTAGTAATTAGTAGCAACTATTAAAAGATAATTCTGCACTAGAAAACTAGGTCAGATTCCTTAATAACATCAATAAGCAGTTTGAGAATGATTGCCATTGCTGATGCCATCACCACTTTAACTCTTTTGGCGCAGGAGCATGTTATGTTGAAAAATACAGTATTTACTGCAAGTTTTATTTGTTATTTACTTCTTTTAGATTCATTTATAGGGTAGTTAGGAAAAAACTCACATAAACTACAACTATAATTATCCCTTGTGAAATTCATTATTTTGGCCTGAATTTGGCCCCCAAAATATCCAGCACTGGGATGAAAGAGGAAAAAAAAAAAAACTTTGCAGCACCAAAAGAGTTAATTGGCATTCTAGGTTAAAACATTTAACTCCTATCAATTCCTAAAAAGTAACACGTACTGGGTTCGGCACATCATACGCAACTCCTTTTCCAAAGACCGGCGTGGTGAGCTGACTGTAAACGTCTTCTGCATTCAGATCTTCATTCTTACTGTTGAAGAGCAGGGCAGCAGCATCACTGCCAAGGAGGTAGGTGAACTTTTTGCCCACCATTGTGAAGCTAAATACTGGGCCATACTGGGAAGGAAGAGAGTATATAAGACAATGTGATTAAGGGGAATCAGAAACAAAATATTCAATTTTTCTAGACTATAAGAACAGAAGGCATCTCAGAAATCATCTAGTCCAATCATTACTTGAAATACAAAATCCATCTACAACTACCCTGACAAGTCATAGCCAGCCTCCATGTGTAGCCCTTTGTAACAAGAAGCTCACTATTAAGGTAACTTAGTCCACTTTTAGACAAGTCTAATGATTAAGAAGTGTTCCCTTATATTGTACCATAATTTTGTCTTTCCATAATTTACACCCAATGGACCTGTGGCCTAAGTGGGAACAAATGACTCTCAAGTCTCCTCATTACCCTTTGGTCCTGGGAACCCTTCCTTCCCTGATTGGAGTGATCAATGGCCCTGGAGAACTCCTTCAAGACCCTGGTCTCATCAAGTATTAGTCAGGTGGTAGCAGGTTTTCATCATGTCACATCTCCAGTCCCATTTTTCAGTTTCTTTATTATTTAAATCTCCCCCATTAGACTGTGAGCTCCTCAAAGGCCAGGACTGCCCTTTGCCTTTCTCTGTACCAAGCTTAATGCTAACTGGCACGTAAGTAGAAACTTGATGGTTACTGACTGACCTTAAAGGGAGAAAGGGACCCTCCCCTTCCCCTAATCCATCCAAACTGGGAACTTGTTTTAAGATGGTACCTTTTGACACTGTCCTAGAAAGCCCAGTCCCCAGGATGACTTCCAGAGGGAGGGGTTTCCTACCATCTATCTGCACTCAGGTCGAGTGGAGGTCGGTATAGTTTCAGAGATTAAGGAATAAAGAGGGAAATACTGTATATATCATAAAGGAAAAGTATGTGAAAGAACAGACACTGAAAATAGGGGGAAAATATGTTATCAAATTGTTGGTGGAGCTGTGAACTCATCCAACCTTTCTGGAGAGAAATTTGGAACTACACCCAAAGGTCAACAAAAATGTGCAAATCCTTTGATCCAGCAATACCACTACTCAGTCTATACCCTGAAGAGATGATGAAAAAGGGTTAAAAACATCACTTGTACAAAAATATTCATAGCAGCCCTGTTTGTGGTGGCAAAGAATTGGAAATCAAGTAAATGTCCTTCAATTGGGGAATGGCTTAGCAAACTGTGGTAGATATTATGTCATGGAATACTATTGTTCTATTAGAAACCAGGAGGGATGGGAATTCAGGGAAGCCTGGTGGGATTTTCATGAACTGATGCTGAGTGAGTTGAGCAGAACCAGAAAAACATTGCAAACCCCAACAGCAACATGGGGCTATGATCAACCTTGATGGACTCGCTCAACAATCAGGGACAATTTGGGACTTGTCTGCAATGGAGAATACCATCTGTATCTAGAGAAAGAACTGTGGAGTTTGAACAAAGACCAAGGACTATTACCTTAAATTTAGGAAAAAAAACTGCTATCTTACAGTCTGATGTTGCTATCTCTTATACTTTATGCTTTTTCCTTAAGGATATGATTTCTCTCTCATCACATTCAATTTGGATCAATGTATACCATAGAAACAATGTAAAGACTGACAAATTGCCTTCTGTGGTGGGGGGGGGAGGGAAGTAAGATTAGGGGGGAAAATTGTAAAACTCAAAATAAAAAAATACATACATTATCAAGAATCTTGGGAGGAATGAATAAGGGAAAACTTAGGAAAGCTCATCTAAATTTTATTAATACACAAAGTAGATTTGGCTTGACTCAAATAATGGACTTACCTTCTCATATGCATTTTCTAAAAACTCAATAGGACTTTTCCCAAATGCTATTGCATGTCCAAGAAAAGGAATAGGAGAGAAAATGTAGGGAGGGCTTTTCTGAAAGAGAAAAAAAAAAAAAGAGTAATTTATTTTTAGATCCATTTACAACAAATGCAGTTTCAAAAAATTCAATGTAAAACCAAAACTTTAAAAAATAATACCAAGGATGGGAGCATTATGAAAGTAATGTAAAAAATAGCAAAACAAGGGGAAGTGAGGTGGTGCAGTGGATAAAGCACTGGTCCTAGTATCAGGAGGACCTGAGTTCAAATCTAAACTCAAAAACTTCATTGCCTAGCTATTGGGCAAGACAATTCCATTGCTTTAAAGAAAAAAAGAAAGAATAGCTAAGCATCATATGTTGCATAGTAGCTGTTATAAAGACACAAAGTTCAGAATGGAACAGCACTGTGGTTTCTGACTCTGAACACAGCTGAGGATGCTGCAAAAACTGCCACCAATAAAGAAGGACAAATTTTCAGAGTCAGGAAGCAACAAAAAGGGGGAGGGTTGCAGTGTTATGTATTCTTGCCTCCATTTCTTCTAATACTCTCAACTTCAGTTTCCAGACTATTAGTAAATGGTGGGACAGGAAGGAAGAAAAATAAAAGTAATATACCTATCAGTGAACAAGGAACATTAAAAGCTAAGCAAAAAAAGGGAGGCAGGATGAAAAGAAACTTTAATATGAATTTTGCTTTAACCTGAACTCTGACAATTAACCATAAATAATCCTTCTGAGGGTGCCAAATGAGACCATTAGCATTAGTTTCCTGGAAATCAAGTTTATAATCAATGGTGAAGAAAAAGTCCACACCCCCCTCCCCTCTCTTCCATTGCCCTTCTGCAACCCAAGTACCATCCCAGGTTCTCTAGCCTTAGTTCACGCGCACACGTGCCAACTTCTGCTTCTCTCTACTCAGGAGCCATCCCTGGAGGCCTCTACCTTCTGAACAATGGCGTGGCCTGCTGTTCTCCCCTTCTGACTGTGCCATCCACCTACACCCCCCAAAAGATTCCAGTCTACAAAGAGAAATGACTGGTAGCTATAAATTCTGCCTCCTTATCCCTATCCTTAAGACTCTTGCTTCCCTCAGATACTAATTTTCTGTCTTTTCTTCCTTCCTGTTTCCCGTCCTGGTCTCCTATCTTTCTCCTCCCTTCCACTTTGTTCTCTTCCTCTCTCATCCTTCCATTTCTCAGTCTCCTTCCCTCTTCTTGTCCTTCTCAATTTGTCATCCTCCCTCTTCTTCCTCTCATCCTCCTCTATTTGTGTCCCTCCCTCTTCTCCTCTATTTCTCTTATGTCTCAATCTCTCCCCTCTTTCTCCTTCTTCTCCTCTGCTTCTCCTGTCCCTCCCTCTTCCTCCTCTCCTCCATTTCTCTTCCTCTCCTTTTCCTCTGCCTCCCCTTCTTCTTCCTCTCCCCCTCTTCTTCCTCTCCTCTTCTTCCTCACCCCTCTTCTTCCTCACCCCTCTTCTTCCTCTCCCCCTCTTCTCCCTCTCGCCCCTCTCCTTCCTCTCCCCTCTCCCTCCTCTCTCCCCCCCTCTTCCTCCTCTCTTCCTCCCCCTCCCCTCCCCTCCCCGGCCCCCAGGCCCCGCGGCCGGAGCCCGCCAGGTCCCGCCCAACGCCCCGGCCGTACCCCGGCTCCGGCGGGCGGCTGCCGGGGGCCGCGGCGCAGCAGGTAGGCCAGGCCCAGCGCGCACACGCAGGCGGCCAGCAGGGCCCACAGGCGGCCGCCGCCCTCCGGCGCGCCGAGCAGCGCCATCCCCGCCGCGGCCGCCGCCGCCGAGCCCGCGGTGCCCGCCGCCACCGCCCCGCGCAGGGTCCCGGAGGCCGGGGCCGCCATCCCGCCGCGCACAGGGCCCGAGCCCGAGCGGAGCGGAGCGCGGAGCGGAGCGGCACAGCGGAGCGGAGCGCGGCTGGGCGGGCGGGAGGGAGGGAGGGAGGGAGGGACGGAGGGAGGGAGGACAGCCCGAGCCGGCGGCGGCGCGGGGGCCGCTCACCCGCCCTACATGGCCCGGCCCCGCCCCCGGCCCGCCCCGGCCCCGCCCCCGGGCGCTCGCGCCACGCTACGTCACCCGGGCAGGGGGTGGGCCCAGGCCCCGCCCCCGCGGCTCGCGCCACGCTACGTCACCGGGCGGGGGCGGGGCTCGGCTCAGGCCCCGCCTCCGCGCCCGCCCCGGGACGCGGCGCACCCTCCGAGCGCGTGTCCCTACGCCGCCGCCGGCGAGGAGGTCGGGGCGCCCCGCGGGGCGCCGGAGCCGCGTGGGGGCCGGGGCGACGGCCCGCGAGTCCGCGGCTCTGAGGCGCGCTCGCGGAAAGCCCCGGAAGGGCGCGGGGCGCCGCCGAGGAACTACTTTTGGCGGGGGAGGGGAGAGCCGGCCGGCGGAGCCATCCGCGGAGGCGGCGGGGGCGGGCGCCGCCGCGCTGATTGCCGGAGCCGCGGCTGAGGTGATGTCGGCCTATGGCGCGTCACGGCCGCCGCGAGGCGCGGGGGGCGGGGCCGGGCTCCCCGGAGGTGGGCACGAGGCCGCGCCCGGGCCCTGCCCCGAGTGGCGGGCAGAGCCGGGGCCGCGGCGCTGCCACCCGGGCGGCCTGCGGGGCTGCGGGGGAGGAGCAGGCCGAGGCGTCCGACACGCCCCGGCCCCGCCCCGCCCCCGGCCCCGCCCGCGCCTCGGCGCACAGCCCCATTGGCCTTCCCTCCTGCTCGTCTCCCGGAGGCGGCCACTGAGGCAAGCGGGGCAGGTGACGAGGGCCAGAGGTCAGGCCCGCGGGGGGCTGAGCCCCCATGGAACCGCCACCTTCTTGAGGCTTCTTCTGCCTGTCTTTTGCCTCTTTTTGACCTCTTTTTGGCATTTTTCGCACCTTGTCCCACGGCCTGGCACAGAGGAAGCCCCACCTAGATGGCACTGCACGGTGTTGCACCCGAGCAAACAGGAAAGGTCCCTGTGGAGGGAAGCCGGGAGGAGAAACCTGGCTCCGCACCCAGGACTTGCTTTCTTTTTTCAGCTTTTTCCTGCAAGTCAGTGGGGTTCACAGCTAGGTCCTTATTAAGTGTCCGAGGCCGAATTTGAACTCAGGTCCTCCTGACTCCAGGGCCGCGGCTCTATCCACTGCGCCACCCAGCCGCCCCCCCAAAAAAACTTTCAATAGCAAACCCAGGACTTTATGATATTCGACCCCAGAGAAGGACGGCTTGGAGGGCAGGGAAGCTTTAGAGGAAATGCTAGAGACTTGGGGCAGGAAGACCAAAGAAGGCTATCGCCAGCGCCGCAGAGAGCTGAAAGGAAGAATGCAGACCGTCTAGACAGGACAGGGACCTATGTCCCATTCTTCCTCTTCCTCTCCCTCCTCGCTGTCTTTGAATCTCTAGCTTGCCTCAGAGTTGGGGTGCTGCATCCTGGGGGGGAGTCTCCCTGTTCCTATTGTCCCTTTTTTATTATCTAGCAAATACACTGACCTTACTCTCCCAGAACAGATTATACTATCCTCTAATACTCTAATGCTAATACAACTCCTCCAATTGTGTTCCACTCCATCAATGAGTGAGACTTCCATTTGAGCACTTACATCTATTATTCCCTACTTACCCTGTTGTGCTTATATTTATTTGCATGTTGTCACCCCCATTATCCAGACTCATCCCCTGAAAAAATAGGGTCGCAACACATTTTCTCCATAGCAACGGTGCCGCTAAAGTCAATTTTAAATGTGCCACTGCTCTAGATAGATGAGTCCTCAACTCTACCACAAGGCTCAATTCTGTGCCACTTAATGTCCACACACACCACACACACCCACACCCACAAACACACACACACATCCTTTGAGTTTTTTTTTTAATTTCCCAAGACTGGAGGCTTCTGTTTCATTTTCATCTAAAACAGGGCTGTCTAACCTTACTTTTTAAAGTTTTTATTCAAACAATAGATAAATATTTTGATTTGCCGTTTTACTGAGAGCTCTGGTAACTGGGCTTCATTTAATAAAACATTTAGTAAACCTACAGCCGGTCATGTAAAATCACCTGCAGGCCTCATGTGACCACTGGGTCCTATTTTGGACAGCCCTGATCTAAAACAAAGGAACAATGTCTTCCCATGTTTCTCACCAAACACAATTCTTGAAGGCTTCCAAACTAAAAGAAGGAAACTTAGCCAGCAAACCAAATGTGTCCTAGATGAAGAGAAGCCCAAATTATGGGAGAAAGGGCATTGTGTAATGAAAACATTGAGCACAGGTGTTTAACTGGAACACCAGTAAAAATGAAGGAAACAAAAGGAAGGGAAGGGAAAAGGGAAAGGGGAAAGAAAGGGGAGGGTGTGATATAGGAGGGCAAGCACACTGAAGGGGTTGGTTTTCAGAAACAAAAGACTGGGGAATATGGATAAAAGGGGGGAAGGGGGGAAAATACAAACAGAGGGAAGATAGCACAGAGGGCAATAAAGAATTAGTAATCATAACCTTGAATGTGAATGGGATGAACTTTCCCTTAAAACATAAGCAAATAGCAGAGTGGATTAAAAACCAGAATCCTACAATATGCTGCTTACAAGAAACTCATTTGAAGCAGAGAGATACATATAGAGTAAAGGTAAAAGGTTGGAGCAAAATATATTTTGCTTCAGCTGAAGTAAAAAAAAGCAGGGGTAGCAATCCTTATCTCAGACAAAGCAGCAGCAAAAATAGATAGCATTAAAAGAGATAAGGAAGAAAACTTCATCCTCCTAAAAGGTACCATAGACAATAAAGTCATTTCAATATTGAATATATATGCACACAGTGGGATAGCACCCAAATTCTTAGAGGAGAAGCTGAAAGAATTACAGAAAGACAGACAGCAAAACTCTACTAGTGGGAGACCTCAACCTCCCACTATCAGATCTAGATAACTCGAATCATAAAACAAACAAGAAAGAAATTAGGGAGGTAAATAGATTGTCAGAAAAATTAGATATGGTAGACTTATGGAGGAAACTGAATGGGGATAGGAAGGAATATACCTTTTTCTCTGCAGTACATGGAACTTATACAAAAATTGACCATGTACTAGGACATAAAAACCTAATGATCAACTGCAGAAAGGCAGAAATAGTGAATACATCTTTCTCAGAACACAATGCAATAAAAGTCATATGCAATACTGGGCCAAGGAGATACAGACCCAGAACAAATTGGAAACTGAATAACCTCATTTTAAAAAAATGAGTGGACCAAAAAACAAATTATAGAATTAACCATTTTATCTTAGATAATGATAATAATGAAACAACATGCCAAAACCTAGGGGATTCATTCAAAGCAACAATCAGGGGATATATTATAGCTCTAAATGCTTATATGAATAAATTGGAGAAAGAGGAAATCAATGAACTAAACATGCAGCTAAAAAAATTAGAGAAAGAACAAATCAAAAATCCCCAATTAAGTACCAAATTAGAAATTCTAAAAATTAAAGGAGAAATTAATAAAATTAAAGCAAAAAACTATTGAATTAATAAATAAAACCAAAAGTTGGTATTATGAAAAAACCAATAAAATTGATAAACCTCCAGTCAATTTGATTTAAAAAAAGAAAGAAAACCAAATTGCTAGTATCATAAATGAAAAAGGTGAACTCACCACCAATGAGGAGGAAATTAAAGTAATAATTCAAAATTATTTTGCCCAACTCTATGCCAATAAATTTGATAATCTAAGTGAAATGGATGAATATTTACAAAAATATAAGTTGCCCAGGTTAAATGAAAAAGAGATTAAATACCTAAACAACCCTATCTCAGAAAAAGAAATTCAACAAGCCACTACTGAACTCCCTAAAAAAAATTCTCCAGATGGATTCACAAGTGAATTCTACCAAACATTTAAGGAACAATTGGTTCCAATCCTATATAAACTCTTTGGAAAAATAGGGAAAGATGGAACTCTCCCTAACTCTTTCTATGAGACCAGCATGGTACTGTTACCTAAACCAGGAAGAGTTAAAACAGAGAAAGAAAATTATAGACCTATCTCCCTGATGAATATAGATGCAAAAATCCTAAATAAAATCCTAGCAAAACAATTACAACAAGTCATCACTAGGATAATACATTATGATCAAGTAGGATTTATTCCAGGAATGCAGGGTTGGTTCAATATTAGGAAAACTGTTAGTATCAACAACAAACCTATCAGGAATCATATGATCATATCAATAGATGCTGAAAAAGCTTTTGACAAAATACAGCATCCATTCCTATTAAAAACACTAGAGAGTGCAGGAATAAATGGACTGTTTCTTAAAATAATTAGCAGTATCTATCTGAAACCATCAACAAGCATTATATTCAATGGGGAGAGGCTAGAGGCATTCCCAATAAGATCAGGGGTGAAACAAGGGTGCCCATTATCACCACTACTATTTAATATTGTATTAGAAATGTTAGCAGCACAATTAGAGAAGAAAAAGAAATTAAAGGAATTAGAATTGGGAAGGAAGAGACAAAACTCTCACTCTTTGCAGATGACATGATGGTCTACCTAGAGAATCCCGAGAAATCATCTAAAAAACTACTGGAAACAATTAGCAATTTTAGCAAAGTTGCAGGTTATAAAATAAACCCTCATAAATCCTCAACTTTTCTATATATGTCTAGCAAGAAACAGCAGGAAGAGCTAGAAAGAGAAATCCCATTCAAAGTAACCTCAGACAATATAAAATATTTGGGAATCTATTTGCCAAGACAGACTCAGAATCTTTTTGAAAACAATTATAAAACACTTCTCACACAAATTAAATTAGATTTAAATAACTGGGCAAATATCAACTGCTCATGGATAGGGAGAGCTAATATAATAAAAATGAAAATTCTACCAAAATTAAACTATCTGTTTAGTGCCCTACCAATCAAAATTCCAAAAAATTACTTTAACGAGTTAGAAAAAATTGTAAGTAAATTCATATGGAGAAATAAAAAGTCAAGAATTGCCAGGAGCTTAATGAAAAAAAGTGCAAAAGAAGGTGGCTTAGCCCTACCTGATCTAAAATTATATTATAAAGCATCAGTCATCAAAACTGTTTGGTATTGGCTAAGAAATAGAGTGGTGGACCAGTGGAATAGACTAGGTGTAAAAGCAGGAGATGATTATAGTAATCTGCTGTTTGATAAACCCAAAGAGTCTGGCCATTGGGATAAAAACTCCGTCTTTGATAAAAATTGCTAGGAAAATTGGAAGTTAGTATGGAAGAAACTTAGATTAGACCAACACCTCACACCCTTTACCAAGATAAGATCCAAATGGTTACAGGACATAGACATAAAAAACAATACTATAAGCAAATTAGAAAATCAAGGATTAGTCTACCTGTCAGATCTATGGAAAGGGGAACAGTTTATGACTAAGGAAGAGTTGGAGAACATCACCAAAATTCAATTAGATGATTTCGATTACATTAAATTAAAAAGTTTTTGCACAGATAAAACCAATGTAACCAAGATCAAAAGAAATGTAGTAAATTGGGAAACAATCTTTACAACTAATGATTCTGACAAAGGACTCATTTCTAAAATATACAGAGAACTGAGTCATACTTTTAAAACAAAAAGCCATTCCCCAATTGATAAACGGTCAAAGGATATGCAAAGGCAATTTACAAATGAGATCAAAGTAATCTATAGCCATATGAAAAAATGCTCTAAATCATTTATTAGAGAAATGTAAATTAAATCTTCTCTGAGGCACCACCTCACACCTCTCAGATTGGCCAGTATAACCAGGAAGGATAATGATCATTGTTGGAAGGGATGTGGGAAATCTGGGACACTATTACACTGTTGGTGGAGCTGTGAACTCATCCAACCCTTCTGGAGAGCTATTTGGAACTATGCCCAAAAGGGCAACAAAAATGTGCATACCCTTTGACCCAGCAATACCACTACTGGGTCTATACCCTGAAGAGATGAGGAAAAAGGGTGAAAATATTACTTGTACAAAAATATTTGTAGCAGCCCTGTTTGTGGTGGCAAAGAATTGGAAATCCAGTAAATGTCCTTCAATTGGGGAATGGCTTAGCAAACTGTGGTATATGTATGTCATGGAACACTATTGTTCTATTAGAAACCAGGAGGGACGGGATTTCAGGGAAACCTGGAGGGATTTGCATGAACTGATGCTGAGTGAGATGAGCAGAACCAGAAAAACACCGTACACCCTAACAGCAACATGGGAGTGATGTTCAACCTTGAAGGACTTGCTCATTCTATCAGCGCAACAATTGGGAACAATTTTGAGCTGTCTACAAAGGAGAGTACCATCTGTATCCAGATAATGAGCTGGGGAGTTTGAACAAAGTTCAAGGACTATTCCCTTTAATTTAGGAAAAAACAGATATCTTATTGTCTGATCTTGTTACCTCTTAGACTTCTCTTCTCTTTAAGGATATGATTTCTCTCTCATCACACCCAATTTGGATCAAGGTACAACATGGAAACAAAGTAAAGACTGACAGAGTTCTCTCTGTTGGGGGAGGGGGAGGGAAGCAAGATGGGGGAAAATGTAAAACAAATAATATCTTTAATAAAAATAAATTTAAATTTTAAAAAAGCAAAAAAAAATGAAGGAAAGTCAGTTGTTATTGTAGATTAGCGTGAAAAGATAGATTGCATTTTGACCTGGAAGCAAAAGAAAGTCACTGAAACATTTTAAACAGGGAGTGCCCTATTAGCACAGTTAGCCCTGAGCTTAAGAAATACTACTTTGGCAGTTGTGAGGAGAATGGATCAAAGAGGAGAAAGAGTCCTTCCAAAATTCTAAACCTACGCTAACTCTTCCCTATTAGACATCTCCAGCTGGAAGATGTCCCCCAATGATATTCAACTCATCCTGTCCAAAATAGAGCTGCTTGATTGTTCAGGTTTTTCAGTCTTGTCTGAAACTTCATGACCCCATTTGGAATTTTCTTGCCAAATATAGCAGAGTGGTTTGCCATTTCCTTCTCCAACTCATTTTACAGATGAGGAAACTGAGGCAAAGAGGGTGGTGACTTTCATAGGGTCACACAGTAACTAAAGCCAGATTTGAACACATGAAGATGAGTCTCCAGGCCCAGTAGC
The DNA here is from genome assembly GCF_037893015.1 of Macrotis lagotis. Lineage (NCBI taxonomy): Eukaryota > Metazoa > Chordata > Mammalia > Peramelemorphia > Peramelidae > Macrotis > Macrotis lagotis. The sequence goes on along the minus strand of NC_133664.1, from coordinate 48,598,201 downwards.
ACCCTTATCACCTGGCTGCCACAGAGTTTGTTTTATAAGTATGGCAATTAAATCCCATATTTTTTCTTAAGAAATCTTTCCTACTAAAAATAGGAAAAGTTACCCCTCTTGGTAACTCCCCCTATTTTGGTAATAGGCACTATCATCCTTTCAGTCATCAACTTCATCACTTGTATCTAAGTCTTATTGGTTCTCTCCATCGTGCCTATGATTCCACCCCCTCAATATTTCCTCCCATATGACCACAATGTCTGGCTACTCGTAGGACTAAAGTCCACTCCTCTATCACAACTAGCCTTTCCAATTGGGATAGCTTGCTGTTACTGCTTTGTAATGTTTCATCTTCTGTTTTTGAACCTTTGAATAGCCCTTTTCACAAAGTAGGCACTTTGAAGATGTTTCTTGTCCCTCATACCTGGAATGTTCTCTCCCCTTGATTTAACCTCTTGAGAATCTTCTATTTTCCTTCAGATTTCAGAGAGTAAAAGTGCTATCTCCTGTTTCAGGGCCCAGCTCCTAGTGCTCAATCCCTACAAACCATTTTTTTAAAAAATTATTTCAATGTATTGAAATGCTATTCTGCAATATGAAATGATGAGCAGGATACAATCAGAAAAATCTGAAAAGATTTAAATGAGCTGGGGGCAGGCAGGTGGCGCAGTGGATAGAGCACCGGCCTTGGAGTCAGGAGGACCTGAGTTCAAATGTGGATTCTCAAATTGTTTGTTTTCTTAATTGGAGGATGGCAAGAGGAAGGGAGAGAATTTGGAACTCAAAGTTTTAAAAACAAATGTTGGGGTGGCTAGGTGGCGCAGTGGATAGAGCACCAGCCCTGGAGTCAGGAGTACCTGAGTTCGTATCTGGCCTCAGACACTTAATAATTACCTAGCTGGGTGGCCTTGGGCAAGCCAATTAACCCCATTGCCCTGCAAAAACCTAAAAAATAAAAAAAAAGTTAAAAATTGTTTTACCATGTCCCTTTCTGATCCTGGTCAAGGCCATATGCTGGTTCCCCCACCCAAGGGACCCCATCACCTTTGCATGAACTTGGTTGTCTTTGTGTGTGCCAGATGCTCCCTCTAGGAACTAGCCATTCCTGGAGGTTGAATCCTGGGAGGGTTGGCCACACCCAGAGGCTCAACATTTAATTAATTTCAGAACCTTGGCCGCGAGTCTTTCCAGGTCATGCATAGACTCTTAATATGGTCATGCGTGTACTCTTCACATGTCCTGGTTAAGTGCCAAAAAAGCTTATATAAGCCTACTGGCAGTGTGCCACCTTTGTCTGGGACCACTTAAAAGTCCCTAGCATTGAGCAGCCTCTCAGAGTTTTGCCCACGGAAAGGACGCTTTGCCTGTGATGTTTCCCAGTCAGGACTCTGAAGGCTGTAACGCAGGACTCCCCAGCTGCTGTTGATTCAGATGTTGGTGCTCCCTGGATTGGTGATGTTTTCTTTTAATAGCTATCTTTGCTCTTCTTTTTTATTATATTGGGACTTATTGGTTACTTTTGCTGTAAAACTGATTTATTTCTACCTGTTTTATAATCATTTTGTTAAATATTCTCTTTTTGTTTTGTTGGTGTGAATGTGTCATTTTGTGGGAGCAAATACTGAATCCTTAATCAAACACATGTGCACCTAAGAACAATTTGATAGTGATCACTGCATAGATGGGAAGTTTTTGCTCAGTAGAGCCAGCCAATCTGTTTGGAAGATATTTGGTGGCTCTTGATTCATCTCCAGCTTCTGCCCTCGCAGAGGAGATGTTCTCTTCACTTCTTCCCTGGTTAGCCCACCTTCCCCACCTTGTGCATCCTCATGAAGTCTCCATCAGGCAACCAAAGCTCACAGAATCATTTTTTTCAGAGCAGTGAAGGGCTCTCAGAAACCACTAAGTATATACATATTAAGAAGCAGAGTCAGGATTTGAACCCAGCCTCTGTGAAGCATTCCCTATTTCCTATAGTTGCCAACACTTTTTTTTAAATTAATTAACTCGTAGTTGCTCATCTCTGCAGTTTTATTTTTGCAAAATGTTCCCAGATATCATGGTATGCGGGGGTCCAGCCTCCGCGGGGTCCTTGGAACCTAACAGGAGGGATAGAGTCGGAGAAATGAGTTGAGTCAACAAGTGGGTATAGGCAGGAGCATGTTGACTGACTGTCAGCTGCTTAGATTTATTTTTATAGTCTCAAAATCATATGAAACAAGCAAACTAAAATCATTTCCTTGGTTACAAAAGTATACAATTTTCATCATTAATCATATAGTTCATATGGTTACAAGTTTGATCATGTCGTGGTTACAAGTGTGATTATCAATCATGTAGTTAATTTTCTTGTCCCTGCTCAGACCGTGATGACCTCAACCTGCCTGTTGCCTAGTTTGTTGCTGCATAGTAAAGTTATTAAACAGAACTTTCCTTAGAATAATCTTTGATATAATTTGTTTAATGGAATGCTTCTATGTTTTTGTGCCACATATGTAATGTTTTTTGATATGCTCCCTTGACAACCTATAGTGAGGGTAGTTATGTTTGTCCACTGTCCACTTGTCCGTTGACTCCTTCAATAATTAATTTTCCTTTCAGCCCTTGCTGGTAGACGCTACGGTTTCTATGACTTTTTATTCTTTCCCAATAAACTAAGGCTATTAGAGTTCACATATTGGTTACCTATACTAACTATTCTCTCACCATCTTTATCATATATTCCTGTGTATGATAAGGGGGGCAAAACTGTTAATTTCCCTGGAATTTTATCTGACCCATCTTGTATCTGGTTTCCCTGTATATATTCTGACATATCCCTGGAACTCCCAGTGCTGTATCTTCCAAAGATTACATAATGTTGAAGCCTTTTGTATGCCTCAGGGAGAGGCAGTCCTGTTAAATTTGGACAGAGTTCACAATCTGTTTTATTCAAGGAATTTCTCTGAAATCCTTCCTTTATAGTCATTCCACTATTAGGATAAGTAAGTTTTGCAATCAATAGTAGACCTATAAATATGGGTATACATGGAATCCCTATATATATATATGGAAGAAGGAAATGTTGTTCCATCAGGCAGTGTGACTGCCTCGAGTCTTCTTGCTGCGACTGTGTCAAACAGCTTAGAGACCCTGGCTCCCAACAATGGTAGGCTACCAAATATTTCATATTACTTTCAACTCTTTTTGAATTTCAAATGTTTATATTTATTTTGAATAGATTTCATCTTCATAGCTCTTGCCACCTGGATTTTGTTAGTAATATACAGAAATTTTGATAATTTATTTTACATCCCCAAATTTTGCTGAATTTGTTAGCTAATACATTTCAATTGCTTCTCTAGGGTTCTCTAGATTGATTATCATCATATAATCTGCAAAAGGAATAGTTTTGCTTTCTCTTTGCCTACATTTATTCCTTCAGTGTCTTTTCTTATCTTATCACTAAAGTGATAACCATAGTGATCACTACTGTTTTTAGCAGTAGTGTTTTTAACACTATATTAAATAATAGTAAGTAAAATCTTTTACCCATGACCTTTCAGTTCAAACCCTGGATGGTTTGGGATATCTCTTTTGTTGTTCATTCATTTCAGTCATGTCTCACTCTTCATGACCTCATTTGGGGATTTTTTGGGGCAAAAATCTTGGAATGGCTTTGCCTCTTCTTTCTCCAGTCCATTTTATCACTGAAGAAACAGACAAAAAAGGGTTGTGACTTGCTCAAAGTCACACTCCTTACTAAGTGTATGAGACCAGATTTGAACTCTTGAAGATGTGCCTTTCTGATTTCAAACCCAGTGCTCTGTTCACAGTGCTATATGGAGACATTCATTCAATAGTTTTTAAATCCAAAGCTTAGAAAAAATCTCAACCTGTTGATCACATCATCAGTCGCTCTACTGTCATTGGCTTTTTCTGTCTATAAAGTGGGAGAGCTGTCAATAGGGGAAAGGGAAGCTCACCATAAGGAAGACTGTATTCCTTTGACTCTATTCTTTTTTCTCGCGGGGGGAGACCCACAAACATTAAGTGCTGCTATGTATAAGGAGCTGACCCAGCTGCTCAGGGAAAAGAAATGAAATAATCTACTGAAACAAAAGACAGCTACTTGTGTAACTATGGCTATTACCAGATAGGGAGAGAGGAGGACAAAGCAGAGATCCTGAGCTAAAAGATCTGAGAAGGGAGGAAACATTTTCAGGAAGGGGAGTAGAAGGAATCAGGGATATCTTTAGGGAGGAGGGTGAAGGAAGATAGCCATGTGAGAAGTGGAGATGGGGAGAAAATACTAAAAAATACTAAAAAAAAATAGCTAAAATGTATACACCACTTTTTAGGTTTTTCAGAGCATTTTAACATATGTATTATTCTCATTGGTTCCTCACACTGACCCTTCAAGGGAGGAATTTTTCTGAACCTTAGATAACTGATAGGGATCACTTCCTTCTAGAGATTCAGAAAAGTTGGAATGTTCTGTTTTACAACACAGAGCAGTAAATTAAGTCAGAATTTGAATGCAAGGCCTGAGACCAACTTCAGCAGAAGTGTGTGAAGACTTGAAAGGTCATAGTGGCCAGACTCTATACAGTCTGATTGTAAAATCAAGAATTAGTTCCATATCTCCCAACAACATGGTTCACTGCTCTGCCTATTGTTACTTAATAATGCATGGAATCAAGAGACTTCCACCCTTGAAAAGTGTGACCACAGTAGGATACCTATCCAACAGTTACCCCGTCTCAGCTTGAGGCACCCCATTCCACTTTTAGACAGCTCCAACGAGTACAAAATTTTATTTGGCATCAAGGCCAACTTTGCCCTTCTGCAACATTGACTCACTACTCCTAGTTCTGCTCCCTGGGGCCAAAGAGAAAATTTGTTTCATGTCCTAGCCCTTCACACACTTAACAATAGCTATTATATCTCTCCTTGAGTGTTTTCTCCTCCAGATTAATATCTTCATTTCCATCAAATGGTCCTCATGTGAGATGGACCTAAAGCATACAGTGACCATTCTAGTTGCCTTCTGGACATAAATTCCTAAACAGTGACCCTCAAAATTGAACCCAGTCCACCAGAAAATTTATAGTAGTATTAGCCTTTCTTTCCTGGAAGGTGAATTATCATTCCTGATATAGTCTACATTTGCTTTATTTTTTGGCTACCATTACACCCTGATAACTCATGTGGAAATTGTAGCTTCCTCTATTTTTCTCATACAAGCTACTCAGACAAAATAGGCCTCCCCCAATTCTTGCAAAGTTGAATTTTTTTGAACCCAAGCATAAGACTTTTATATTTCACCGAATTTTCTATGATTGGTTAGTTCTGTGATCTAACATGGTTAAGATAATTTTGTATCCTGACCCTTGTCATTTAGTAGGTAGCTCTCCCTCCCCAGGTTTATTCTTGGACAAATTTTAGAGTAGTTCATTCAAAGTGAACTTTGGTTTTATAAACAGTTGTACAAATGGAGAGAGAGCTGTCAATGTGTGTGCTATTATGGCTTTATTTCACTTTGCATTATTTACTACATATATTTTCACCTTATGTTTTTCATACCTATATTATGGTGCCATAGCATAAAATCATAAGGCAGCATAGGACAAATGATTCTTCAGAGTTTTCTGTTAAAATGATAAAGAGAATTTCTGGCTTAATTTTCTTATCTTTACTTAAGATGAGTCACTTTGGGGGCAGCTACGTGGCTCAGTGGATAGAGCACAGCCCTGGAGTCAGGAGGATCCGAGTTCAAGTGTGATCTCAGACACTTAATAATTGCCTAGATGTGTGACCTTGGGCAAGTCACTTAGCCTCATTGCCTTGCAAAAACAAAAAAAAAGTCACTTTTCCCCCATCTCTGCATTCTTGTTTGACTGATAGTATCTAATCAGACAGTATTTGTCTCAATGTATGCATCCTCTATGTTTTTATTCTATATGATCAAGACATAAATGGTTCATTTGCAGAGGTGGTTTTGAGAGCTATACCATAGTTAGTTGATTTAATGATATTTGCTTCATATTCCCATATGATGTGTAAAAAAGGCTACATGTTCCCATGTGTCATGGTGTAAAAAGGCCATTTTGGCTGACTTCAAGAGTGGGGAAAGGGAGTAAATACTCAATGAGGCTAGAAAGAAAGGGTGAAGGTTAAGAAAGGTACTTTGGGACCAGGTTGGGAGCAGTTTTAAAAACTAAATAAAGTACATTGGAAATCATTGGAGTTGACTGAGTAGGGGAGTTATATGGTCAGAAGGAAAAATATTTTAGCAGCAGGATATAGAATGGACTGGAGTGGTGAGGGACCTAAGGCAGGAGACCAATTGGGAAACAGCTACAATAACCTGAGGAAAAGGTGCTGAAGGACTGAACTAAGAGAGTTGTTTGTAGGGAGAAGAGGTCTCTTGGAAAGGTTTATTAAAAGCACAACTGAATCAATTATTTTTAAACAACCGATACCCTAATTTTTCAAGCAATGGACATGTAAAAAACAAACATTTTATTATGATTGCTTGAGTAATTATGCCATCAGCTATTAATAGATCAGCTCATTACAAAGAATTCCATCAATATAAAATAGTTACAATGAAAATATTCATACGAAATGTTTCATAAGCTTTCATTTAATTTCTTTGTAGCATTTATAATTTGAATAACTGGGTACTGAGCTTTAGAGCTTTGACTTTATCACCCAGTTCTTGTAACCCTGTTACAGTTATTATTCTTATAAGATGATCTCGCAAAGCAGCAGGAGTTAGCGGTGGATCTTTTTCCACTCTCCAAATGTTGAGGGCTTCAAGAATTCCTTCTTCCAATCTAGTGTTAGTCCTAAAGTTGAGGGAAAAAATCTTTAATCTTTATTATCACAAAATTACAAGCTAACAATTATCATACTTATTCCATTTTACTCCTAGCTCTTCTGCCATGTGTTGAGAAAGTCCACTAGACCTAGACCTCACATTTTGCTGTTACTACTACTGCAGCTATCTTGAGTGTATGGACCTTATAGTACAATGACTACATTTTCATTAAATTCAAATGCCACACTTTTTATCCTTACCAAGAACACTAAAAATCTCAGAGAAGCCATAACACATAGTAGCTAAATCTGAAATTGTAGGGCTATCATAGAACTCTCTTGAATGTTCTTACTGTCTGGACTCTGGGCAGCGGTCATCTAGAGAACTCAAGGACACAGAGAGGTTACTGAGTTCCTGAAAAATTGCTTCTGAGCTATCCCAATACAACCAGAGTCTTCTATTTACCTATTCCTGGTCTTCTCTTTTCAGTTCAAAGTTTGCATGAGCAGAATGTTAATCAAGTGCCATTTACAAGGTGCTGTGCTCTTAGGATAGATATACACTGAATGAAACAATCCCTAATCTGAAGAAACTTGCATTCTTACTGGGGAGACAAGGAAATATACACACACGTGTATGTATTAAATATAAAGAAAATATACACAAATTCAAGGTTATTAAATACAAAGTGGATTTAGGAGAGAAGGCACCAACAGCTGGGGGAATCAGGAAAAGTTTCATCTAAAAGATACTTAAGGAGAGAATGTTTTCCAAACAAGGGGAATAGTCAAAGCAAAGCCATGAAGGCAGGAACTGGAAGGTCATGGGTAAAAAGGTCACTTTTGTTGACTTCAAGAGTGAGGAAAGGGAGTAATGCCCAATGAGGCTGGAAAAAAAGAATAAGAGTTAAGGTAAGTTGGGGCCTGGTTGTAAATGACTTTAAAAACTAACAAAAGTTCATCATTAATCCTGGAGGCAATCAGAAGTTGACTGAGTAAGGAGAGTTAGATGGTCAGTTTAGCATGGTGAGGGATGTGAGGCAGGAGACCAATTGGGAGATGGTTACAATAACCTAGGGAAGAGGTGCTAAAGGATTAAACTAAGGGGGGGGGTGCAGGGAGGAGGGGACAGGTGAGAAAAGATGGTGTGAGGGAGATAGAGGAGCTAAGGATGTTATGAACCTGAAGTACTAGCAGAATGATGGTGGCTCCTGTAGAAATAGACATGTTAGAAAGGGGAGGTTTTGGGGGAAAGGTAATGAATTCTATTCTGGATCTGTTGTCTCAAAAGAGATGTCTCTTTTGCTGTTCAGTCATTTCAGTCATGTCCAACTCTTCATGATCCCATTTGAGATTTTCTTGGCAAAAGATACTGTATTGGCTTGCCATTTCCTTCTCCAGCTCATTGACAGATGAGGAAACTTAAGTGACTTGTCCGGGGTCACACAGCTAGGAAGTGTCTGAGGCCAGATTTAAAGTCAGGAAGATAAGTCTTCCTGACTCCAGGTTTGGCACTCCATCCATTCCTCCACCTAACTGCCCTAAAATGTCTCTAGCATTGCTATAAGTGTAAAGGACTAGGGTCAATACAAGTACTGTAGCCTCTGTTTGAGGCTGTGACTAATACTATAGTCCTGGATGTAGATTAGAGCACTTATCTTCCCCAAACAGCCCTGTTTGCTCTTCTGACAGCTGGACTGCCTGCCCTGTATCAATACAAATGGAGTTTTGCTTTAAAATTTTAAATTACCAAACATCTGGTATGATAGTATTTCTGCTATTATATACTAGTAAAAATGTTTCCATATTGGAACATCATATTATTACTATTCATCTTTTATGATAACTAAATTGATGAATTCTCCTTCTGTTCATACTTCAACAATAAGGGTAAAATGTTAGTTTACTGAAGTCATTCGTTAGTGCAGTGATATTTCTCTCTTGAAAGTAGTGAATGAGTTTGTCTCCCTGCAAGCAAGATTTGTGAAAGATTTGTGAAATTCAAACATTGAAGTGGAATGCAAAACATCAGTTGTTAATGGCCTATAAGTAAACCACAACATGTTAGGTGAACAAAACACAGCTATTAGCTTTCTTATCTGAAGTATAAGCAGAAGATAATTCACCAATTTATAAATTGTTTTTACTTTGTTTTGTGATATACATCATACAGATATGTCACTATTTAGTTGTTTCAGTCATATGTGACTCTTCATGATGCTTTGTGGAATTTTCTTGGCAAAGGTACTGGAGTAGTTTGCCATTTCCTTCTCCAAATCATCTTATTGATGAGGAAAATTAAACAAACAAGGGTGAAGTGACTTGCCCAGGGTCACATAGCTAGTGAGTGTCTGAGGCTGGATTTGAACTCATGAATTGGATCTTTCTGATTCCTAGCCCAGTGCTTTATCCATCTGTACCATTTAGCTGTGTCTCATAGATGTACATTATTGTAAAATAACTACCACTATTTTAGTGTTATAAAGTTTGCCAAATATTTTACATGCATGTTCTCATTTGTATACATGGACTCATGTTTTCTACTGAAAAGGAAAACTACAAAATCTTATTATGCAGAAATACTTCTTCACTAGAATATCGATCACTGGCTTCTTCAGTTGTAGCTTTTGGCAGAAAAACTCAAAGTGTATTTTGGGTAGAGCTTGAGAAACTATCCTGAACAACTTCTGCAAGATTTTCTCTGAAAATAAAAACAAGGGAAGTTTTAAGGTACCTTCATTTGATAAGGATCTTACATTTTAAATTAACATCATATATATCTTATTAAGGAATCTTTCTATATTTTATTAGCACATGTATTCTGATTACAACCATTCAATCAAAAAGAATAGCCACTAATTGGCAACTTCTCCCATCCTGTGATGCTGCTTAATTCCTCTTGGCAATATCATCACTGCATAACTTTAGAGTCAAAAGATACCTCAAAGTATCTAATCCAAGGCCCCCCTCTCATTTTCTAACTAAGGTATCTGATGTATAGAAAGCTTAAATGGCCAGCCAAATCCATAGAGAGTTTACACCTGAGTTAGGATACTGATTCTCAAGTCTTGTTATTTTTCTGGTATTTAAACAGAGCTGCCTTCTCTGTCCCAAGAGATCTCTCTGATCAACTCACACTGTCCCTGACCAAAATTGAGAGTTGCTGCTTCCCAACCTTCTGCCCTACTTGAGCTTTTCATTTTCACCATTTAATTGAGTTGCCTTAGTTAAGCTGATCTTCAGCAAGAACTCAATTTTAGAAGACTTCTCTGAAGTGGACAATGAGTGTAAAAAATTTTTTCTAAGTCCTTTGGAGGTTGAAGAGAGTGCGAAGTGATAGAGGATAGGACAGAAAAAGAAATGTAAGACAGCTGTTTAGTAGTTTATTTTAAAATACAAAGAAGATAACAGAAGACTAGAAAGCACAGACAAGCCGGACAGCTTTGAAAGCAGCAAGTTGAACTTTTTTGCCTGAAAAGAAAAGCAAGCTATGCACTGTAGTGATCTGCAGTTTCACGTATAATATTCTTTTTCTTTTCCATTATATAAATGGAAATGCTCATTTTATTTGGAGCTTTTTAAATTCAGAATAAAAATGATTTAAAAAATAAGTGCAATGTTTTGAGTCTTTATAAAAGTCCCTAATACTTGATGGCAAATATTTCTTTCTTAACAGATGAAGATAACAAAAGTTAGTATGATGCTCAGTTCCTCTGTCTTCCAAGTAGTTCTTGAAACAGATTAGTAAATTGTATTAGGGATCAGAAAGTCAAGATTCTAATCCTGGCTACTTCGAGTTTCGAATATGTTTTGCTATATTGTTTGTGACTTCTGAATCCTTGAATGTGTTTTGCATTTTCTGGAGGGTAGAACAAAAACTATTCTCTGCTAGATATGTAATTTGTAACCTCTACTTCTTTTTTTTTTTTTAGGTTTTTGCAAGGCAAATGGGGTTAAGTGGCTTGCCCAAGGCCACACAGCTAGGTAATTAGTAAATGTCTGAGACCGGATTTGAACTCAGATATTCCTGACTCCAAGGCTGGTGCTTTATCCACTACGCCACCTAGTTGCCCCCCACGCCACCTAGCTGCCCCAACCTCTACTTCTTATACAAGATCTCAGTACCTACTTACCTCCAAATGTGGAGAACTATACATATGCTATAGTCACACTATGCACAAGATATAAATTCATAGACTTTTCCTGTAGCAAACTCTCTCTCTGGGTGGGGACATAATGAACCAAAGAGAAATGAATTTGGGGATCAGCCACCAAGATTGGACTTGGTCTATGACACCTTCAGGAGCTGGACTTATGGGTTACAGTTCTAAATTGAGAGGATGGTTCCAACTGCCAAAATAGACTGATTCTCAGGTCTCTTCAAGAGCTTGAGTAGCTATGATTTACATCAGACAGTAGTATTTTTAGGACCTTTATTAAAAGGTTAGTTATCCCTCTTCCCCATCCTCCTTCCATGAAATAAGCTGATAAAAGCTCTTTGTTCTGCAGCAATTGTGCTTGTTGAAAATCTTTTAGAAGACTTCATATTTCATATTATTGGCAATAACTGAGCTTGATACCAGCAAACTGATTAATAAATCATTATCTCTCTCTCCTCTGAGAAAAGAGTGGTGGGCTGCAGGGACAGAATGAGACATGTACTCTCACATTATTTCTGAAGATATAGATCTCATTCCCTACTTATGGTCTCTACCCTTCTCTAAACAACAAGCAAGATTTATGGGAAAGAATCATTCTTGCTTCTGGTAGCAGGGGGCGGGGGGGGAGGGAAGGGGAAGGGCATCTTCGACCTTTTGTACTCATTAGTACAGATGATCTCTTCAGGACCAGAATTATTGGTATTATATTTTAACTCATAAAAAAAAGGAAGACAGGTGTTTGTATCATGCAAGTCATCTAAGCAACAAACATTCATTAAGCTTGTGTGAGGGAGTGGAGAAAAAATAGAAAAGAAAAATAGTCCCTGCCCAAAGGAGCTTATATTCTGCTGAGATATATGTGTCTGTGTGTGTGTGTGTGTGTGTGTGTGTGTGTATGTGTTCAGAGCTAAGTGTGCACATGATATATACAAAATCAATACAAAGCACCTGGGGAAGGGGGGGTAATACTAGGAATAACCTCTAGGAAGAGGTGGTACTTATCTAATAATAACTATCTTTGTTACCTACAAATGTTATATTCATTCATTCATTCCATAACCATTTAATTTGGGGGGGGGTATTGCAAAGCAATGGGGTTAAGTGACTTGTCCAAGTTCACATAGCTAGGTAATCATTAAGTGTCTGAAGCTGGATTTGAACTCAGATCCTCCTGACTCTAGGGCCAGTGCTCTATCCACTGTGCCACCCAGCTGCCCCCAATAACCATTTAATAAGTGCAAGTTTGGTACTGGCTAAGTTCTGAGGAAAAATAAAGGAATGGATCTTGCCCACAATAACTTACATTAAACTGAGGAGGAGAGGTTTGGGAGACCATTATATGCAGAGAAGTCAGGACTAAATCTATACCAAGTCATCTCAGTTGATTATTTTACAAAATACTCATTCATCACCTACCGTCTCTGTCCTCAGCTTTCTGTAGATAATGTCCAATAATATTTAATACTTTCCCTTTACAGACTTCATGTGGAGGCTTAATCAAAGGATTCTCATCAAAATTTATTTCCCTCAGTGAAGAAAGATTATTGAGACCATTAGGCAATTCTGTCAGATGATTTCCTAGTGGAAAAACATCAGTAGTCAAATTGTACCTTCAGTGAAAGAAAATTATGGAGACATTCAATCAATAATTTTTAAGTCTAAAACTTAAAAAAAAATCTCACCCCTGATGATCACATCACTAGTTCCTCTAATGCTCATTGGCTTTCTCTGTCAATAAAGAGGGGAAAAGGGAAGTTCAACATAAGGAACGCTATATACCTATGGCTCTATTTCTTTTCTGGGAGAAAAATCCCCACAAACATTTATTAAGTGCCTACTATGTGGGATCTGGCCCAGATGCTACCGATACAGAAATGAAATAGTCTATTGAAGCATATGGAAGATAGCCAGATAAGTCTGTTCCCCGGTAGGAAGAAACGAGGGTAAAGGAGAGATCCAGAGTATACTAAAAAGGTCTGTGAAGGGAGGAAACATTTTCAGAAAGGAGAGTGGGAGGAATCAGGAATATCTAGTTGGAGGGTGAAGGAAGATAGCCATGTGGAAAGTGGAGATGGGGGGAGAAAACACTAAGAACAATAGCTAAAATGTTTATATCACCTTTAGGTTTTCAAAATGCTTTAAGATATCTATTATTCTCATTGAATTCTCACATTGACCCTTCAAGGGAGGGATTTTTCTTAACTATAGATAACTGATAGGGACCCACCTCCTTCAAGAGGTTCAGAAAGGTTGAAATCATTTGTTCTAGAACACACAGAAGGAAACAACCAAATCAGAATTTTTATCCAAAGTCTGGCTTTAGCAGAAGTATGTGAAGACTTGAAAGGTTATGTTGGTCAGAGTCTGGAGAGCCTACACAGTGACTATAAAGTCATGAGTGATACCGTATCTCCCAAGGACATACCCTGCCTAGAGTTACTTAATGAATATTTCAAAGAATGACAAAATTTTAGATTTAAAAGTGGCAACTCACCCCTGACACCCATCCATCCAACAATCACCCAGTCTCAGCTTGAGCACTTCCAGTTCAAGGTCACCCACTCCCTCTTGAGGTAGCTCCTGCCTTTTTGAATGGCACCATTTGGTACAAAATTTTCCCTGGTATCAAACCCAACTTTGCCCTTCTGCACCTTTCACTCCCTCACTACTTCTGGTTCTTATCCCTGGGGTCAAAGAGAACAAAGATAGTCTTTGTTTCATGTCCTAGTCCTTCACATACTTAATAACCACCATCCTATCTCTCCCTGAGTCTTTTCTCCACCAGACAAATATCTTCATTTCTATCAAATGATCCCCAGGAGAGATGAACTCAGAGCACACATTCTACTTGCCTTCTGGACATTCATTACTAAATGGTGATCCCCTGAATTGAACCCAATCTTCCAGAAGACTAAGGAGAGTATTACTATTAACCTTTCTTTCCTGGAAGGTGAATTGTCATTCCTAATACAATTGCTTTAATTTTTTTGGCTACCATCACACCCTGATAATTTGTAAAAAAATATAGCCTTCTCAAGGCCTTCTACTTTTCTCAGACAAGTTGTTTGGACTAGAGAGACAGATAAACTAGGCCTCCCCAATTTGATCTTGTGAAGTTGATTTTTTGAACCTAACCATAAGACTTTACATTGATTCCATTGAATTCCTTTTATATGATTCAGTTCCATGTTCTAGACTGTCAAGATCATTTTGTATCAAATTTGATTGTCATCAAATGGGCAGATTTCCCTCCCAGCTGTGTCTCATCTGAAAATTGAATGAGTAGGCCCTCTATACCTTTATCCAAGTTATTAATAAAAATGTTAAAACAGTAAAAGGCCAAGTACTGATTCCAGGACATGCCACTAGTTGAAACCAGACCATTGCTGACCTCTCTTTGAGTCTCTGGAATCTATCTACTTGCATGACTCACCAAAAAGTACACAGTACTTTGTCCCATATTTAACTTGATTCTAGGGACACCAAGCCTGCAACATCCTGATCAACCAGATTAGTAAACATGATTGCAAAGAAGAAATCATGTTATGGCTATAATGAGACTGCTGGTTCTCTATAATTACAGCTTCCTTTGCTAGATATTCACAAATAATCACTTGGATAATTGAGGCAACTGGTTAGTACAGTAGATATAGAGTACCCAGCCTAGAGTTCAAATCTGGCCTCAGATACTTATTAGCTATGTCATCTTGGGTAAGTCACTTAAGCTTAATTTGCGTCAGTCTCCTCATCTGTAAAATGGAAACTAATAGAGTACCTACCTACCTGCCTCCCAGAACTGTCCTAAGAATTGAATGAGATAATAATTGTAAATCATTTAGGCCCAGTGTCCTAATATATAATAAGAGCCAGATAAATGTTAAAACAAGCAAACAAACAAAAAACCAGCAACCAAAAAACAAAAAACTCTTGAATGAGCTATTCTAAAATTTGCCCAAGAGAAAAAAGTCAAGTATCTTCATATATTATTTATAGTCTCTAAACTCTATCCCTTTTAGAAAATTAGCACAACATTTGTCCTTCTGGCATTTATCTTGTTAGATATTATACTAAGCACAGCAAATACAAAAGAAATAAAAACAATTTTCTACCCTCCAGAAATTTACAGTCTACTCAAGAAATTAAGTCATTCCCAAAGCTCATTGAAAACTCACTTTCTTGTGCTGGAGATGGGAGATTCAACAATTCAAAAATCACTTATTAACTACCTACTGAACGCAACTTGAGGAAGTCTCACCACTGTGCAAACTGGAAACCTTTATAAAGTCATGTTCAAATATTCTGAAATTCCTTTCAACTCTTGACTTTTCTCCCCTCTCTTTGCCTCACTTTCTGTCTCTACTCTTGAACTGCACTATGACCTCCAATTCCTTGACCTCTCAGTTTTGTCCCAGGCCATTGCTCCTTCATTAAATGGCCACTCTCTTCTCTACTCCCCATCTTGACTTCTTGGTGAACCAATTCAACTTTTGCTTGACATTCTTTCTCTCTTGAATCTTTTGTGCCTTTATCATATCCTTGATTACGCCCAGCCAAGCCTCAGCCTTGGATCACTCTCACCATTCATCACCTTCACCCTTACAGAGGTATTACTAAATTAAGCTAGAGAAAATCAAACAACTGCTCTGACTAAATCCACTATAAATTTGTTAATAATAGTTGTCCTTCAGTATCGAAGGTGGCATCTCGCACAATTATGTCTATTATACTGAGGGAAATGCTGGGTATCCTTCTCACTTGCCTTTACCAGAACCATTCCACCCCATGAGCTGATTGATGATAATCTGGCTACTGCAGGAGTCTCTTGGTCTTGCATTGGTTCCTCTTCCTCAACCAGGCCCTCACTATTATTTGACAATCTTATTTGACCTCCCTTAACAACTCACTCTCCTACTCTCAACTGCAGCTCTTCCAAACCTTTTCAGGATTCCAGAAACCTCCACTCTCTTGACTGAGAATCTTGGCTCATATCTTATAGAAAAAATTGAGGCCATTCACTATGAGTTCCCTCTTCTTCATCTCCAGTCATTCAGGTGTTTTCTGCCTCTCTCTCCTCCTTCATCCCTTCATCATCTCATGTGATGACATAGTCTTACTCCTTATGAGGGCTAAACCCTCTATTTGTTCAAGGGATCTCATCTCAGCCCATCTCTTCCAATTAATTGCCCTTTCTATCATCCCCACTTTATTATTTATCTTCAATATCTGACTTATTCATTACCTATACCCCCCATCCTGGAAAAAACCTTCCCCTGATCTTTGCACACTGCTATCACCTTGTATCTATCTCTTTTACCCTTAGTATCTAAACTCAAAACAGCCAACTGTAATCAATGCCTCCATTTTCTCTCTTACAATTTGACTTCCAACTTCATTAATTCAAAGAAAGTGCTTTCTCCCAAATTACCATTGATCTTTTAGGTGCACCATCACTTCCACGACCACCACCAGCAGTGGTGTAGGACACCTCTCTCTTCTGATTTTCCTCCTATCTGTTTACTCCTTCTCAGTTTCCTTTGCTGGATCTTCCTTCAGATCATGCTCTATTAACCATAAGTTTCCTCAGGGTCCTGGCATAGATTCTCTTTTCTCTTCCTTCTATACAATTTCATTTGGTTATTTCATCAGCTCCCATGGACTTCATTACCATCTCTTTATTAATGATCCTTAAATCTTCCTATCCTGTAGGCCCCAACCTCTCTATTGATTTCCAATTTCACATCCCCATCTACTTTTCAGGCTTCTTGAACTGAATGTCCACTAGACATCTGAAATGTAATATGCCCAATACCAAACTTAATGTCTTTCCCATGAAACCTTTCACACCATATCCCTTTTATCTTCTCCATTACTGTAAAGGACACCACCACTCTCACAACTTAGGAGTCATCCTCAACTCCTCTCTTTCTCATCACTCTCCTCATATCAAGGCCGTTGCCAATTCTTATTGATTTTACTTTTGCACATCTAAGACACTCTTTTCTCTCCTCTTACACCTGCCACTCCCCAACTCAAGTCTCTCCCCACTCCAGTCCAACTTCCATTGAGCCACTAAAGCTATTTTCCTAACCCCCAGGTCTGATATTGTTCTACTGTCCCCCATTCACCCAAGTCAATACATTCAGTGGCTTTCTATCACCTCCAGGATTGCATAAAAAATGTTCTATTTGGCATTCCAAACCTTTCATAACCTAACCTCCGTCTCTTACCTTTCCAGTCTTCACATACCTTACTTCCTACTTTGTACTCTTCAGTCCAGTGACACTGACCTCTTTGCTTTTCCACAATTAAGACTCTTCATCTCTAAGCTCCAGGCAGTCTCCCTGTAACCCATCTCAAAAACATTCTCCCTCTTCTGCTCCAAATACTGATCTTATTGACTTCCTTTAAACTCCAATTAAAATTCACACCTTCTATTCCTATTAATTCCAATGTCTCCCTTCTGTTAATTATTTCTCATTTATTCTGTAGTTTATGCTTTGTATGTAGTTCATATGTTATCTCCTTTAGATTGTAAATTTCTTGAAAAGAGACTGTTAATTGATTAATCATATTCTCCAATCTCAACAAAACTCTCATTGCAAGATGATCTAGTCCTCTTGAATTGATTCTTTGTCTCACTTCCAACAGAAGTTATTCTAAATCTCTTCTTGCATGCCGCAGACCCCGAATGTGCCTGGGACCAAGCTCCCCCTGAGCAGTCATCTTTTGTTGCTGCACCTCAAACTGCACTCCCTGTGTACTCTTGGACAAGACAGAAGTCAGCCAGTCTGGGTCAGCCTGGATTATGTTTGTGTTTCTGGGGTCCTTTGCAGATAAATGGACCCTCCTAACTTCATAGTCTAGCAGTCCCCAAGGGGAAAGACTTTGCCACCACCTTGCTCTTCTCCTTTGGGAGGGGGTTACTGCATCTTTCCCCTCCCATACTCAACCCTTCCTGTTTGTCTCTCCTCCTTAAATATACAAACTTCTTCGAGGACTATGAACCTTTTGAGTTCTACCTGCACGCTCATTTCTCTTGTAATAAACCTGGTTTTCACATGACTCTTATGACATTGTGATTGCTTGTTGACAAAAAAAAAAATACTTTGTTTTATTGTGCTTTGCTTTATTGCACTTTGTAGATAATGCTCTTTTTACAATTTGAAGGTTTCTGGCAACCCTGTGTAGGACAAATCTGTCATCATCATTTTTCCAACAGCATGTGCTCACATAGTATCTCTGTGCCATATTTTGGTAATTCTCACAATATTTCAAACTTTGTCATTATTATTATATCTGTTATGGTGATCTGTGATAAGTTATCTTTGATATTGTTGTAATTGGTTCTGGGAGCCACAAACTGCACCCATATAAGACAGCAAAATTAATCGATAAATAATGAGTATTTTCAGACTGCTTCACCAGCCATATCTCTTCTTTCTCCCTCTCCTATGTTCCCTGTTCCCCGAGACACAACAATAGTGAAATTAGATCAGTTAATAACCCTACAATGACCTCTAAAAGTTTAAGTGAAAGGAAGATTCGGGCCATTTGATCCCAACTTCCTTGTTTTCTTACTTTAGAAATTGCCACTACTACCCCAAACTTCAGTAACCACCACTTTGATCAGTCAGCAATACTGAGACAAGACCCTCCACCAACAAAAAGATTATGGTTTTCACTGATTTCTCAGATAATGATTAGCATTTTTTTGATCAATAAAGTATTTTTAAATTAAGGTATGTATTTTTTTGGACATAATATTAGTGTGCCTTGCTTACTAGACTACAGTATAGTGTAAATATAACTTTTGTATGGACTGGGAAAACAAAAAATTCATATGATTTGCTTTATTATGATATTTACTTTACTGTGGTGCTTTGGAACCAACCCACAATATCTTTGAGCTATGCACTGTACATGCATATGTATCCAGTCAGAATCCACACAGAAAATGTCAATCTCCAAAAATGTAGATAAACATCACCTGCATAAATGCATTAAGATTCTGTAGCTGAGGCACATACATTTCCAGGCCAGGAACTAAGTCATATTCTTTCTTTTATCCCCCCTTAAGCACATGGCCTTTGATTTTCCATTTTCTTAAGAGCCAGCAGTTGTCTAGTATAATCTCATCATTATACATCTGAGAAAACTGCAACTCTGATCTTCTGACTCAAAACCCAAAGTTCTTGCCATCCTAACCTATATTCTTTTTTTTCAGGATTTTTTTAATTAAAGATATTATTTGAGTTTTACAATTTCCCCCCAGTCTTGCTTCCCTCCCCCCACCCCATGGAAAGCAATCTGTCAGTCTTTACTTTGTTTCCATGTTGTACATTGATCCAAATTGAGTGTGAAGAGAGAGAAATCATATCCTTAAGGAAGAGACAAAAAGTCTAAGAGATAACAAGATCAGACAATAAGATATCTGGTTTTTTTCCCTAAATTAAAGGGAATAGTCCTTGAACTTTGTTCAAATTCCACGGCTCTTTATCTGGATACAGATGGCACTCTCCTTTGCAGACAGCCCAAAATTGTTCCCAATTGTTTCACTGATGGAATGAGTGAGTCCTTCAAGGTTGATCATC
This sequence comes from Macrotis lagotis, assembly GCF_037893015.1. Lineage (NCBI taxonomy): Eukaryota > Metazoa > Chordata > Mammalia > Peramelemorphia > Peramelidae > Macrotis > Macrotis lagotis. The sequence continues at coordinate 48,578,655 of NC_133664.1, read as the reverse complement.
ACCCTCATGTTGCTATTAGGGTGTACAGTGTTTTTCTGGTTCTGCTCATCTCACTCAGCATCAGTTCATGCAAATCCCTCCAGGCTTCCCTGAATTCCCATCCTTCCTGGTTTCTAATAGCACAATTGTGTTCCATGACAAACATATACCACAGCCTAACCTATATTCTAATACAGTATTGGTGCTCATCCAATTTGACTTCTGCCATTTCTCTTCCTTCAGATGTTCCTGTCCTTGTCTGCTCTGCAACTGTGGCAGAAGTTTCCAAAAGAAGAACATGCCTACCATATTTAGCCTTCCTTTTCACTTCCCTAAGGACAGAAAGACTCAATACTCACCACTCATGTTCAGATGCTTCAGCTTATTTAAAAATCCAAAAGATAGCGGGAGAACACTTATCAGGTTGTTACTGGCATTGAAATGAACCAACTTGCTTAGTTCTCCTATATTCTTTGGAAGTTCTTTTATAGAGTTATATGAAATATCAAGGATTTCGAGCTCAGTCAAAATAGACAATTCATCTGGAACTTGAGTCAACTGTAACAAAAATTCAATGAAAAGAGAAGTTATGCATGCTATTATTATTCTTTTCCAGAATGTTAGGGGAGTAGTAAGGAAGATTATTTTCAGGAGCAATCATGGCAGGAAGATGGACTCAATCTCTTATAAGCAGGGGTATTAAGACAAGTAGGGAAAGGGGAAAGGACCTGCTTTATAATAGATGTCAAGATATTTGGATATCTGTATGGGAAATAATTAGTTTTGATCTACTCTCAGCCTACATAAAATCTGAAATAATTTCCAGATAGTTCAAAGAACTAATCTGAATGAAGTTAACATACAACATACAACATATAGAAACAAAAAGAGAAGAAAACATTATAACACATATATAATAGTTATAGTCAGAAGGGATAAATGAAATCACACAAGATGGATATATTCAAATATGTAAACAAAAATACTTTCCCCATAAAAGGTAAAGTACTAAATATCTTTTTTTTAATGTACTGAATATCTAACAAAAAGCATCAAAATGGAGAAAATAGGGTATGACCTGAAAGCTTTAATACCTTGAAAATGGAAAAAAGTTTTAGAATACTCTGTATATGTGACAAATAGAACTGATAAAAGCTGTCAGACTTATGCCATAAAATTATATAAACAAACAAGATTAATGCTTTTTTTTACAGTGGATACTCTATCCATATAGCTTATATATGTCTACAAAAACTGTTATGTCCTCCAAGCAGCAGTAAAAAATGGAAATTAAAAAAAAATTAGGATATCATCATTTTACCTATTAAACTAGCAACCATAAATTAAAATGATTTAAAAATCATATTGGTGGGGATATGGAGAAGTGGGTGCATTTTTATATTTCTAGGAAACAATATATTTTCATAAAGAGGAAGGAAGATAAATATTTCTTTTCTCAATTTTTGAACTTTTTTATTTTTTGTCTTTTTGCAAGGCAATGGGGTTAAGTGACTTGCCTAGGGTCACACAACTAGGTAATTATTAAGTGTCTGAGGTTGGATTTGAACTCAGGTCCTCCTAACTCCAGGGTCAGTGCTCTATCCACTGTACCACCTAGCTGCCCCCGAAGGTAAATATTTTAACCTATAGGTCAATAAACTTGAGAAGAGTTTCATGCAAAAAGTGTGGCCTATGTGACAAACCTGAGTCAGAAGAGACCAGAGTTTAAATGGACCCTTCTCCTTTCCTTTAACATGTGTACATTTATTTATTGTGATCTGGCATTTAATTTCTCTGAGCCTCAGTTTCATCATCTGGAAAATGGGATTTTTAACATGTAACACCTACATCACAATGTATTTGTGAGGCTCTGATGAAAAAATGTATCATCTTAAAACACTAAATAAATATCAGTAAACATTAGAATGCATAATTTAGAAGATGGTTTTAAGAAAAGTAGTGATCACTGAAAGCCAGTATGGGTTCATTTAGAATAAGTCATGCCAGACCAAATTCTTTTTCTCTTTAACAGGGTCACTAAACTATTAGAAGTCCAGGTAATGCTGAGGAGATGATGATGATGATGATAATAGTTGACAGATTTTAAGGTTTAGAAAGTCACTTGACCTACCAACTACTTGGCCTACCCTGTGTTATTTGAGTCTTAAATCCTATGTGGCAGGAATGACAACTATTAATATTCTCATTTTTTTAGATGAAGGACTCTTGATTTTATCAAGGCACTTGACAATTACTTTATAATATCCTTGAGGACAAGATGAAAAAATGAATACTGAATGATGACACAAGTAAGTTCAGAACTGGTTATTTTTGAATGGGAGGGATCTGGACTTAAATCAAAAATTGAAATATCTAATCAGATATAAGATGGATATATTCAAATTGAAAACCAAAAAAAACTTTACCCAATGTATTGTATAAGGAAAGCAACAAAATGAAGAAAATATGGGATATAATGTATTTAATATTATTGCCTATTATTAGTATTATTAATGTTTAATATTTTGATGTTAAAGTAATATTAAATAATAAACCATTGTCAACTTGAAAGCAAATCTTCAGTTGGGTACAAGCAACATGGTTCTATGTTTGGTCTAGTTATTGATGTTATGAAAGAAGGCAGAGTTGGTAGGAATATCAAGTTTTCTATTAAAAAACACATTGTTGAGAGGGATAAGTACAAATATTAGAAGATAGAATTAGAATCCCAAAAGATCTTAACAGACTGGAATGGTGCACTGAACATAACAAGATAAAAATAGCAATAAATATAAATATAATATATAAATAACATAATAAATATAATATGCTTGTATTAAAATAAATCTATTGCATTATACATACAGATATACATATATAGAAATGGGGAAATCTAGAAAGAAAATGACTCAAGTGAAATTAGGGGTCTAATAGCAAATTCAACATGAGTCATTATGTTATAGAATGGCTCAAAAAGTAATTGATCCATGGGTGCAAGAACAGAAGTCTACAAATTTTAGCTCAATTTATTTTTGACATCTCTCCAACATCCAGAGTTGTACAAAAATGGAAAGAACTGCTTCAGGATTTTGTGAGGGATCTGTCACTAGAGGTATTTAAGAAAAGGATCTTTGGCAAGGATGCTATAGAAGACAGTTGTGCTATGGGCTGCATTCTAGGACTTCTCAAGTCCCTTCCAACTTGAAATCTCTATGATTTTATAGAGGACTTCCACAAGGAGCCTTTTCATGTTTTTTTTAAAAAAGGGAATCATATTTAAAAGTTGCTCTAGGCACTGGCACAAGCTGTCTATTAAGCTATTTTTTTTCCTGTATTATTTTCCTTATTAAAAGCTGTATTTGTAACCTTCACTTAAGTGGAGCAACAAATGAATTTAGTTTAAAAAGTTAAATGTTTTAAATTTAAATTTAAAATGTTGAAATATAAGCTCAAATACTTTTTCTCTTGAGGACAGAGGGAAAAAAAATCAGTCTCCTCTTACCTTCCATCCATTCTTTTGGCATAACTTCAATTCCTTCAGGGAAGATAGATGACACAATTCAAATGGAAAATATCCAAATCTATTGCTTGAGAAATCCAAGTTTTGTATCGCTTGTAGATTACTGATTTCAGAAGGGATATATTGTATGTGGTTTTCAGAAAGATCAAGTGTCTGTAGGTTTTCTAAAGTGCAGAGTTCTTTGGGGAAATTCTCGAATTTATTGCCACTTAAAATCAGCACCCGGAGAGAAGTCATATTAGAAATGGAAGATGGAATTTGAAATATTTTGTTCTTACTAAGATTTAAGTAATTGAGGTTTACAAGTCTACATATGTAGTGAGAAAAGGAGGAGAGATTATTTTGATTTAATTCTAAGTGAATCAGTTGTCTACTAAAGGAAAGGTTAACAGGTATTTCTGAAAGCTCATTTCCATTAAGGTTCAAATACTCAAGAAAGGTCAGAGAACAAAGACCCACTGGGAAATCACATATTTTATTAAAGCTCAAGTCCACTTTCCTTATTTGATTGCAATTTTTTATTTCAATCGGAATATCTTCAATTGCATTTCCAGAAAATTCTAACACCTTGAGATATTTCAGATGGGAGATATCTCCATTTAGAACCATTACTTTATTTTGGTTGATGTAGAGTGCTCTCAGTTTTTTGAGTCTGTGAATGTTCCCAGGAATTATTTTTAATTCATTGTCACTAAGACTAAGATATTCTAGTTTAGCACAGGAGTAAATTTCTTTATTTAGCTCTTTCAGTAAATTTTTGTCAAGTTGGAGGACCTTGAGCTCTTGGAAGTTCTTAATGTTGTGGGGAAGAGATTCCAGTTTATTATCAACCAGATGGAGCCTTTTTAGTTTCAGTAACTGAAAGATTTGTATAGGCAAAAATGTCAGTTTATTGTGGTCCAGAAAAAATTCTTCCAAATTCTTTAGCTGTCTGATTTCTTTTGGCAAACTGCTTATGAGATTTGTTGAGACACTTAGCTTAACTAACTTTGGAAGGTAGCAAAGGATGTTAGGAAATATCAAAAACTTATTTTTGCTGAGATCGATGAACTTTAAGTTTTTCATATTGGCCATCATTTCTGGTAGGCATTTTAGGCTATTTCCAGACAAGCTTAAACATTCCAACTTCTCAAGACTTGCTAGTATTGTAGGAAATTCCAAAAATTTATTATTATCCAAGAAAAGTTGCCTGAGGTAGACAAGTTGTGATATTTCTTCTGGGAGTGAGTATATGTGGTTGTGGCTGACATTTAATACACACAGATTACAAAGCCATTCAATTTCAGGTGGTAGTGCTATTAATTCATTTTCTTTCATAGACAATACTTCAAGACCAGCCATATTTGGCTCCACTTGAAGAGTTTTTATGTTATTTTTATCTAAATAGAGATATTTTACATCCTGAGTTTTAAAAAGGCCTCTGGGAAATTTCTGCAAATTCTTGGAATTCAGCTTAACCCTAAAGTTTTCATCTTCCATGAAGCTCTCAAATAGTAAGATTCTTTTATAATAGTCTTCAGAAGTTTGTGGAGTAACTACTATTTCTTCCTCCTCTTCCTCTTCCTCTTCCTCTTCTTCCTCTTCCTCTTCCTCTTCTCCTTCTTCATCATAATCATCACCCCAAGCAAACCTTGCTTCTTTGTCTGGTAGGTAATTTATCACTTCTGAATTATCATCAAGTAATTCCTCCATCTCTTCGATCTGTGCATCATCATTGTCTCTGTTGTCATTTTCTCCTTCTCTAAAGATATCTCTTTTAGTTAGTGAAGAACTTGATCCTGAAATATCATAAGGGCTTGCTAGCTTTGTTGGGGTCTTTTGATTAGCATCACTTTCATGTTTTTCTTCTTCTAAATCAGTAGTTCCTTGGTTTTCAGATAGTTCTGACTTGGACATTTTTTAAATATCCTTTCTAACTGTTCTCTGTGATTCCTTTCACTTCTTCAGCAGTGTGCTTTCTTCAAACATGCCATTTGTGGGGGGAATTTTCTGCCAATGCAAGATGGTAATTTGGTTTTAATGAGCATTTTAAAAGGTTCATTTTATAGGACAAGAGGAGGATATATAGTGAACATATCAAGATCATGGACAAATTTATTCTCTCAACTCTTTATCAGTGATATTCATTCTCTGATGAATTCAGAGAATAGTCTTCCATGGATTCTTGTATGAATCTTTAAAGAAGGCTAAATCTATCCTCAACAAAGAGACATTTGACTGTCTATTTCTCACATACCTATGAGACAGTTAATCTATTCCATTTGGAGTTAGAGGCTAACTCTATCTGACTTCAATTTCCTCATGTAACATGAAAATGATTAGTTATCTGAAAGGTCTTCTAGCTCAGAACCCTATCATTAAATACATATACATAATCCCCAAATTGCAACTTTGCATATGTTCATATATATAATGATTAAGGTAGAATAGGGAGATTGGGAAAGGCAGAATTGGAACAGAGGAAGTGTGGCATAATGGATAAAGTTGTAGCCTTGGTATCAAGAAGACAAGGCCTTAAGTCCTACCTCCAACATCCATTGGCTATGGGACCCTGGGCAAGTCATTTAAATTCTCAGTGCCTCCAGACAGCTCTCCAAGATGAAAAATTGCCAAGTATGTGCTAATCTGCAGTGGTACAGGATGTTCCTCCAGTGGGAGAAGTCTTTAAGGTTAATGAAATCATAGGTTTAATAGAGAGATCCATATGAACACGCATGTTAGTCATGTGGTAAGGTCAAGGAATAACAGGTAAAAAAAGTACCCTTTCAATGTCTGGAGAAAGTGGAAAAAGTCTTACCATGCCCCCCCCCCCCCCGACAAGGTCACAGGAAAACATGTGTGGGGAAGAGCCCCATAGGACCAGCAGGCATGGAAGGATTTCAATCTTCAATGTGGAATGGATCCTAGCTATGATCATTATGTTAGCCTACAATTAAAAGAACATTACCATATTATTATAATATGACCATCCTTGATGCTTCAATCAATAATATTATTTCCCTTTTCCTCGGAACTATTCACAGTACTTTATTTATGCCTCTATTATCTGATCATATATTGTTTTGTCTAAGTCAATAGTCAATAGTACTTAATAAACATACCTACTGTGCTAAGCCTCTGTCTGGGGCTACAAGATATAAGCTCCAGTTCTCAAGGAGCTTACAATTTTACTTCATTCTGTTAATTCTGTATGTGCTATTCAAGGACACATATGTTCAAAAAATGCTATGCTTGTCGTGTAGCAAAAATAAGGAATAGGAACTGGGCAACCAATATCCCTAAATGGCATTGGTGTCTTAATCTTCAAGGTCTTCAAAAACATTCTGAAAAAGAAAAGAAAAAAAGACATTCTGAAGAATGGGAGTGGGGATTTGGGGGGAAGAAATATACTGTAGTTGTTTTTAGGTACTTGGGAGAGAACCTGAGAAATCAGATTTATTCAATTTTGTCCCAAAGGGCAAAACTAGAAGCTCTGGGGGAAGGTCCAAAAAGGCAAATTAGAGTAGCTTGATAAGTGTATGTATATGTCTCTGTGTTTGTGTGTGTGTGTGTGTGTGTGTGTGTGTGTGTGTGTGTGTAAACTCTACACAGAAATTTGTTCTTGAATCCTCATAAATGAAATGGGTTTTGTCTGTCTTGATTTCTCAGTAGGTAGAAGAGAGGGAGGAGGTTGGGAGAGAATTTGCAACTTATTTTTAACATAAAATTTTCTTTAAAGGTGGAATTAGTAGTGGGTTCTGGGTTCTCCCTTCACTGAAAGTCAATCTTCAAGCAGAGAGGATAGATGACCATTTATTTGGTGTGCTGTAACAGGGGATCTTTTTAGGTAGTTTGGGTCAGAGGGCCACTGACGTCCCTTCCACCTCTGTGTGTTGCTTTGATACTGAGTGGAGGATTTATGAAAAGATACAAATGAGAATTGCTCAGGATGAAAAAGCATGGAGCAGTTTCTATGTCCACTTTTTTTTGTGTTTTGCAAGGCAATGGGGTTAAGTGACTTGCCCAAGGTCACAGAGCTAGGTTAATAAGTGTCTGAGGTCTGATTTGAACTCAGGTCCTCCTGACTCCAGGACCAGTACTCTATTTACTGCGCCACCTGGTTGCCCCTCTACATCCACTTTTGAGGGAAAACACTCAGGTCAGGGACATTATGGGGCCGTTGATGTATGGAAAAAGAAACTGTATGTATATGCCCACCCCTCATTATTAGGCTTTAAGCTCTGCAAGGGCAGTATTGGATCTCAATTTTTAATCTCCACCAGAACCTAGTAGAGTACTCTCTGCACATAACAGAGGTTTAATAAATGTCTGAAAGGGGACTGGGCTGTTTTGGGAAGTGAAGGAATCCCCCTCATTGGAGGTGGCATTGCAAGATTAGATGATCACTTGGTAAATTGTAGAAGGGAATGAATGGTCAGATATGAGTTAAGACTGGATGGCCTCCAAGAATGTTTTTTTAACTCTGGGATCCTTTGATATCCCTTTTCTTAATTTGAAAGAAACATGATTTAGGACATTCTAGAAGGAATATTAGGATCCAGTAGCAAAAGTGAGTTCAAGGTCAGAATTATTAAAGGGGCTTGTACTTTTCTTTTAGACTATTTTAAAAATAGCTAAGAGAATCAATAATTTGAAATGATGAGAAATGAGTTGAATGTAATAGAAGGGAGTGGTAGGAAGAAACACCTTGAGGATAGTCTAGAGGTCCAGCTAGGACACAATAAGTAGATAGGACAGAAAAGGTTTGGGGGACACTCCAGTGGCTTTCAGAGAGGCTGTAAATGGGGAGACTAGCCTGGGAGACTGTTGCAGAGTTCCGACATAAAATGATGTTCTGGCTAGTCTTAGGCAACTCTTGACCCAGACAGGAAGAAAAAGGTCCAAGAGATATACAGTGGGGGTTGGGAGTCCCAGCCAGCTCCCAAGGATCCTCTAATCTTTTGCATTTCCTCACTTGTGAAATTTCTTAAGTACCTACATCATTTGCATATAAATTTCATCCCATCAGGAGAAAGTTCCTTGAGGGCAGAGACTGTGGCCTTTGTCTTTTTGTTACCTACACCTAAAATTGTGCTTTGCTTTTAACTGCAAGCCACTTAATAAATATTTTATTGTATTGAGTTGTATAGGCATTTTTTAATAATTTTAAAGTTTATAACCATCCTAAATTTCACATAAGAGCAAACTGAACAATAAACAAATAGTAAACAGTAAACTGAATATTATTCAAAACTACAATCAAAATATGTCAATGTGAAAACTTAACAGCAGCACCCTCTAAATAAAATTGCTTTGATTACATATTAATGTGAATCAACAATTATTCAATGCCAACAATATGACAAGACACTTTCTTAAGTACTGAAGATAAAAAGAAAGGAAAAGTCATTATCTATCCTCAAAGAATTTGCAGTCAAATTAAGGAGACAACATGCAAACAACACTGGATATAAGAGAAGATAGAAACAGGGTTAAGTGCAGTTAATGAAAGCAAAAGCATTAAGTTACTATTCAGTCATTTCAGTCATGATCCCATGAAGAAAAGTTTTTCTGATTCCAAGTTCAGGGATTGGTAAAGGCTTCTGGCAGAAAGTGTAATTTTAGTAATTTTAAAATGGACACCTCGATACAAATTTTAGACACTTTTTCTGACATATGGTATAATTTTGAAAATTAAAATTTTGGAAGTATAAAATGCTATGAAGACAGTAGTAAATTCTGTAGCAGTTCAGGCATGTAATCTTATATGAAAACTGGTAGTATAACAATACACCAATATCAGAAGCATTTTTAAAAGGATTTTAACTGAAAGTCTTTAAATTATTTAGATTAGTTCTTAAGTGAAGAAAAGATTATAGGGAGAGAGAGAGACAGGGAGATGTTACATTATGAATAAAAACAAAGTTCGTCTTTCATAAAAATAAATTACCAAAACATCTTCAGTTCCTCTGTCTGGAAACCTGAGAAATGGAATAAACTACACCTGTAAGAATCATGAAGTATCAGAAACTTTCAGTAACCTGATGGTGTGCCTGAGAATTGCAGTGAGACAGTTTCCAGAGGGCTCCTGTTCCTTGGGAAACCCAGCAGAGAATAGTCATCAAAGTGTATGGGAGAAAGGGAAGAAAAATTCAGATTGCTACTCTTTAGAACTTTTACTTGCTTCCTCCATCCATTTTTCCCTAGCTAGAGCCCTGAAGATCAGACAAGGGTAGGGATTCATCATTTGCCTAGGGGAAGACAGAACTATCAGAAAAGAGCTTTTCCTAAAGTCTCAAGAATGGAAAAAGCTATTTTGGAATTGCTTTCCTCTGGCTTCCTCAGGGACCTTTGTAAATTAAGGAAGTGTCTTCTGAAGATGTTCAGTCCCTCAGGGAGAGAGAGAATCACAGGAATAGGAAAGGAAAAAGGATAGTGAGGTGAGAAAGAGGAAATAAGACTAATTAATGAAAAACTGGAAAAGAGAAGACTGAAGTTTGCCTCAATCCTAGTATTTCAAGAAACCAGATCACAAAAAGAAGACTTGGAGCAGATACTTCCTTCTCCATTGGGTATATCCAATCTTTTTTTTTAATAAAAATTTTTTATTTAAGGAAATGCAGTTTTATGATAATTAGAGAAAGTTAAAGTTTGACTTTATACTATTTTTATAGTACAATACTTTACATACAATACGATAGCAATACCAAGATGGCAGAGGAATTCTGTTATTTAGTGTGTTAGCTTTTCATTGAATAGGGATTGTTTCATTCTTTCAATTTTCATTCCAGGCACACTGGAAACACTTTGCTCGTAGCAAAGTATCTGATACAAAGCTTGTTGACTAGATGAGTGAAGAATCAAAATTGCAAGTGATCCAAAGGGTAAAGAAAAGAGTAGTTGATCTAAGTAGCATATGATCCCAGATGACTTGTCTAAGTAGTGAAAAAGATACTCTGATCCAGCTGCTCCCTTGAGGTAAGCCTATCTGGTAGTTGTACTGGTATCCAGGAAACAGGGAAAGATGTCCAACGGCTGAGGAAAGTCCCTGTGAAATTTTTGCCAAAAAGACTTGGACAAACGTCTCCAGGACGAGAAGACATGGACAAGATGTGATGCCATATGACTTCTCTCTTAAGTAGGGAGGCATTTTTTTCTTAACTCAAGATGTTGTTCAATCATTTTTAGTCATGACTGAGTTTTGTAACCCTATTTGAGGCTTTCTTGGCAAAGATCTTGGGGTGGTTTGCTATTTCCTTTTTTAGCTCATTTGACAGATGAGGAAACTGAGGCCAATGGGGTTAAGTGACTTGCCCAGGGTGTCTGAGGCAGATTTGCACTCTGGTCTTTTTGACTCCAGGCCCAACCCTCTTAATTACTGTGTTACCAAGCTTCCTTAAATCAAGATAATTGTTTGAAATGAAACACTATTCTGTCAACACTGACTTTTTTTTTAAATGTAACATTTTAAAAATCTGCCTATTTGAAAAATAAGGACATCTTGTATTATTTTAAAGGGGCAGATCTCTGCAAATCTAGTGGTGTCTAAAAATTCCAGTATTGTAATGACAGATGAAAAGGGGAGTGAAAAGAAAGAAAATAAACAAGATCTTTTGCTGTTTCTGAATCACCACAGTTAAGATGTCAAAAGTCATTTTAAGGAGGAAAAGAGTATGGGGAGTGCTAAATTCAGTTTGCCATTACTACTTTGTCTTCTATGTTACACAGAAGGTGGGCTGGGATTATCTTCCTGTTCAGGTTGGACTAGGTGGCCACTGTCTCCTCGCACTCATATTCTGTAATTCTTAGACCTGGAGGAGTATTGGCAACATTCTTCTCTCTAAAGAGGTGAAGTCTAAGGGTGTAAAGTGTTGCATATCCTCTCAGACTCCAGTCTAGAGGGTGCTAGATGGAACATGCCGCCATGCCAGGTTCCCCTATTTAGAACAGGAAAGGCCCTCAGAAGTCTTAGTAGAGACCCCTCATTTTACAAATGAGCAAAGTGAGGTCTCAAGATTAAGTGATAACTCCAAAGTCACACAGGAAGTAAAATGGCATGGCCAAATGTCCTGGATAAGTCACTTAATCCCTGTTCGCCTCAGTTTTCTCATCTGTAAAATGGTGATAATAGTAGTGCCCTATCTTCTGGTTTTCTCATCTGTAAAATGGTGATAATAAAGGCTTGGTACAATGACTGGCAGGCACACTGGAAACCCTATATAAATGTTAGCTACAGTACTGTTATTTGGCGCTCTGGCAGTCTGAGTCCCACCATCCACTATATTATGAAGCTGCTTCAGCTAGGATTGGCTCTTGTTTTCTCTCTTACAAGGGAGGGTGCACGGGACGGAGGAGAGAGTCGCCCTGGGCGACTAACCAGCCTCCCGACCGCCTGTGCTCTCATTCCCAGGGCAGGATCCGTGACTTCCAGTCCTAGAAGTGATAAGCTCTGGCCCCTCAGCTCGCTTCATTTGAAAAGGAAAAAGAGTGAGTGGGCCAGAGGGGCCAGGGCGGGCCAGGGCGGACCAGGGGGGCCAGGACGGGCCAGGGCGAACCAGGGGGGCCAGGGCGGACCAGGGCGGACCAGGGGGGCCAGGGCGGACCAGGGCGGACCAGGGCGGGCCAGGGCGGACCAGGGGGGCCAGGGCGGACCAGGGCGGGCCAGGGGGGGGGCCAGGGGGGCCAGGGCGGACAGGGCGGGCCAGGGGGGGCCAGGGCGGACCAGGGGGGCCAGGGCGGACCAGGGCGGACCAGGGCGGACCAGGGCGGACCAGGGCGGGCCAGGGCGGACCAGGGCGGACCAGGGCGGACCAGGGGGGCCAGGGCGGACCAGGGCGGGCCAGGGCGGACCAGGGCGGACCAGGGCGGACCAGGGGGGCCAGGACGGGCCAGGGCGAACCAGGGGGGCCAGGGCGGACCAGGGCGGACCAGGGGGGCCAGGGCGGACCAGGGCGGACCAGGGCGGGCCAGGGCGGACCAGGGGGGCCAGGGCGGACCAGGGGGGCCAGGGCGGACCAGGGCGGGCCAGGGCGGACCAGGGGGGCCAGGGCGGACCAGGGCGGGCCAGGGGGGGCCAGGGCGGACCAGGGGGGCCAGGGCGGGCCAGGGCGGGCCAGGGGGCCAGCGGGGCCAGGGCGGACCAGGGGGGCCAGGGCGGACCAGGGCGGACCAGGGGGGCCAGGGCGGACCAGGGGGGCCAGGGCGGACCAGGGGGGCCAGGGCGGACCAGGGGGGCCAGGGCGGGCCAGGGCGGGCCAGGGGGCCAGCGGGGCCAGGCGCCTGTAAAGTACCTGGAGAGGCCGCGGGCCGTGGGCGCCAGGGTGGGGCTGGCTGGGCGAGCCCCCCCCCAAGGCCCGTGAAGCAGGCTCTGGGGCCCGGGAGGCGGCGGCCTGGGGGCGGAGGGCCGGGCAGCCGCGGCGGCAGCGGCGGAGGGAGGCCCGGCCCCGGCTCCCCGCACTCCCGTCACGGCCCCTCGCGAGCTCTTGTGAGGCGGCTGCGGCGTAGGCAGCAGCAGGCTTCTGCGCCCGCCCGGTCCGGGTCAGCCCGCGGCCGTCCGCTGGCCAGGGTCCTGAGCGCTCTGCGCGGGGCCCACCGGAGCCCCGGGGCTGGGCCTGGCCTGGGCTGCTCTGACCCGTCCAGGGCGTCTCTCGTGGCCTCCCTCCACTCGCTCCGCTGGTCTGCTGCCGCTCCCACGCACTTTTCTCATTGTTCCGCGTGGACAGTCTCAACCCACCGTATTCCATTTCCGATTCACGGCCACTCCCCTACTCCAGAGAAAAATAGAAGGCGCAGACCCCGGGGCCGCCATGCACCCATAGTCTCCAGGGTCCAGTCAAGAATGCCAAGACCCTGAACAAGTTAAAACTATCGCGTGGTCATAGGGAAAAAAGGCCTTATCTCTGGAGATAAGGAGAGATGCCATTTCAAACAACTCAGAAACACCTGACCTACCCGATGGGTTAACAGGCTAGAAAAGGAAAATGATAAGTTTTGCAGAAGAGACAGGTAAATTGGGACACCTGCATAGTCAGTGGAGTTATGAACAGATCCGACCAATCTGGAGAGCAATTTGGGGCTCTGCCCAAAGCAGTATAAAACTGTGTATATAATCCAGTAATACCAGTATCAGGTCCCTATCCCAAAGAGATCATAAAAGAGGGGAAAGGACTTCAGTGAACAAAAATATTTATAGCAGATCTTTACATGGTGGCAAAAACTGGAGGAATACCCATGAATTGGGGAATGGCTGAGTAAGTTGTGGGATATGAATGTGATGAAATATTATTGTGCTATAGGAAATGAGCAGGAGGATTTCAAATAACCTGGAAAGATTTATATAAACTGATCCTCAGTGAAGATCAAAGACAATTCCAGAAGACTAATGACTAAAAACGCTACCCACGTTGAGAGAAAACACTAGAGTCTGAATGCAGGTTGAAGAATACTGTTTTCAATTTAAATTTTTTGTTTTTCCTGCCTTTTCCCTTTTGTTCTGTTTCTTCTTTCACACCATGAATAATGTGGAAATATGTTCACATGATTGCATATGTATAACTTGTATTACTTGCTGTCTTGGAGAGGGAGGATTACAGGGAGGGAGGAAGAAAAAAATTGGAACTCAAAATTTTATAAAAAATGAATGTTGGGTGGAGCAGCTAGGTGGCCTACCCAGTACCAACCCTGGAATCAGAAGGACCTGAGTTCAAATCTAACCTCAGACACTTCATAATTGCCTACCTTTGTGACCTTGGGCAAGTCACTCTTAATGCCATTGCCTTAATTTTTTTTAAATGAATGTTGAAAATGATTATTACATGAAATTGGAAAAAAATAAAATACTAGTCCCACCCCCATCCCCCAAAAGAGTAACAAAGCACTCTCTTGCTGTGGAAATAAGGTAATTGATTGCTTCACTGTCTTGCAAGGAAACTTCCAAGATATATTCCTGTCTCCATGCTAACTAGTAATATTAGCTCTTGCACTACTTGTTTCATTGCTGATAAACCCTGAGCATCTAATGTAATACTCTTAATACAGTGTTGCATTTGATTGATAGGATATGCCCATCAACATAACCTTTGTATTTATTAGCAAAATGTAGTTATAAAAGAATGTAAACTTCATGAAGGATCTAAAATGCTTAAAACAAACAAAAAATTCTTACAACAAAAAAAACCCCATTAAATTATTCAGCACTAGCAGAGATCATGGGTGTCTTGAAGACTGTTGTTAAAAATATTTTCCTCCCAACTTCAAAATAGCCTGGAAAGACTTGTATAAACTGCATTGAGTGAAGTAAGCAGAACCAGAAGAACATTATAGACACTAATAGCAACATGGGATAATGATCAACTATGATGGACTTGTTCATTTCAGCAGGACAATAATCAAAGACAATTCCAAAAGATTTGTGATGGAAAATACCATCTATATCCAGAAAAGGAACTGTGGAGTTGAAAAGCAGGCCAAAGTTTATTTTCTTCAATTTTTAAAAGTTGTCTTATGCATAATAGTTTTTTTCCTGTTTTTTCCCCATTTTGATTTGATAGTTCTTTCACACCATAATTTAACATAATTATATACTCATAATCTACATTAGATGGCTTTCTGTCAGGGGAAGGGGGGATGGAGAAAAATGTGAAACTCAAAACCTTATAAAAATATTTCCCCCTAGACAATTTTGGGCTGTCTGCAATGGAGAATACCATCTGTATCCAGATAAAGAGCCGTGGAGTTTGAACAAATTTCAAGGAAGGACTATTCCCTTTAATTTAGGAAAAAAAACCAACCAGATATCTTATTGTCTGATCTTGTTATCTCTTATGATGTTTGTTTCTTCCTTAAGGATGTGATTTCTCTCTCATCACACTCAATTTGGATCAATGTACAACATGGAAACAAAATAAAGACTGACAGACTGCTTTGCATGGTGGGGGGGGTGAAGTAAGATTGGGAAAAAAATAGTAAAACTCAAAACTCAAATAAAATCTTTAAAAATTTAAAAAAAATATATTTCCCCCCTAGGGCTGCTAGGTGGCACAGTGGATAGAGTACCGGCCCTGGAGTCAGGAGTACCTGAGTTCAAATCTGACCTCAGACACTTAATAATTACCTAGCTGTGTGGTCTTGGGCAAGTGACTTAACCCCATTTGCCTTGCAAAAACCTAAAAAAAAAAATTTCCCCCCAATTATCATGCATTTATTTTTTTCCCTCCACTCATTAGGAAGAAAGAAAAAAAAGGAAGACTGAGTCCTTGTATCATACAAGCATAGCCAAACAAAATTGTTTCTCTATATATTAGTCCCATAACTCCCACATATCTCTAACTTGAGATAGGGGAACATTTTTTCATTAGTCCTCTAGAACCATGGTTGATTATAATTTACTTAAGTCAGAATAGTTTGATTTTACAATATTAATGTCACAATATAAACCGTTCTCCTGATTCTGCTCTCTTCTTCAGTATATATAAATTCATAGAACTCTTCCTAAGTATCCCTGAAACCATTTCATTACTTCTTACAGGGCAATCACATTTTTTTAAACCTGTAATTCAGTTTTATTTTCAGTTCCAAATTCTCCCCATCCCACATGCACTGAGAAGGCAAGAAAAAAAAAATAGAACCCACTACACATTTGTGTAGTCATACAAGACAAATTTTCAACAAAAAAGACAAGAAAAAAGAAATAGAAGAAAACATACATCAAGCTGTAGTCTGAATGCATCTGTTCTTTATCTGGAGATGGTAAGTGTTGGAGTGTTCCAAGGAAACTAGGCCTTATCAAACTCTTTTCAAGTCTTTGGTGTTCTCTTGGCACTTAACTCACCTGTAATTCTAAGAATGTATGATGAGTAGCAGCCACACACTGATATACCATCTTGGCAGATGAGCTAATCCAAGTTGAGGGTAAACACAAGTCTTAGATGAATTAAAGGTTTGTCTACCCTATGCATGTGAAGGAAATGATTGTATAAGAATAGTTTGTTCTAATGGACATGAAGGTAGCTGAAGTGATTAGAGATGGGTCAGATGTCAAAGATTCCAAGATCATTCATTGCATACCAGGCCATTGTTGCCAGTCACCTTGACTTTTGCTTTGCCACTGGATTTTACTATCTCTGGAAAAGGGATTAATGACTTTGTGCAACTCTGCCACATGCACTTAAATTCTCCCACAAGTCAAGACAACACCCTGTGATGTTACTAATCCTCTGACATGTGGAGGTGGATAGTGTATTTCATCATGGATCCTATGGAAATGAGGTTGATCTTCTTGTCAGAATTCTTAAGTCTTTCAAAATTAATTAATTTTAAAATACTGCTGTTACTGTATAAATTGTTCTCTGCATCAATTCATATAAGTGTTCCCAGGTTTTTCTGGAACCTTCTTCCCCTTCATTGCTTCTTACAGCATAATTGGAGTCCCTTTTTCTGGATCTCTTCATTTTCCATTTACTGTTAGTGTGGTACCATTATTTTTTCCCAATTATTACATTTTATATCTCTTCACTAGCAAGAACAAGGATTCAAATATATGACCAAGATCAAAACAATAAAAAGCAAATACAGATGACTGTATTTGATTCCACAGCATCATACTTACTGTAAGGAACTTTAAAGATTATCTAGTCCATCTCATTTTACAGATGAGGAAACAATTGTTTTAAAAATAGGACTGACACCAGAGAAAGAATTGTGGAGTCTTGAGTGCAGACTAAAGCATATTATTTTCAAGTTTTAAACTTGTTTTATGTTTTACATCTTTCCCCCCCTTTTGTTCTGATTCTTTCACAACACGATTAGTAAGGAAATATGTTTAACAGGGTCATACAAGTATAACCTATATCAGATTTCTTGTTATCAAGGGGAGGAGGGAGGCAAGAAGGAAGGGAGAAAAATGTGGAACTTAAACTTACAAAAAAATGAATGTTGAGGACTAACTTTACATGTAATTGGAAAGAAAATACAGAAAAATTACATTAAAAAATAGGATTGCAACCAGCTAGTCTTATTGGTTTCCATAATCCCCTTCTAAATTTTTGTGTATTGATTAGTCTTGTTGCTCTTCCTTTATTTACAAAGTAATATTCAAGTATGTATATTGTTGAACTGTATGTAGCCTACTTTATTAAATGCAACACTGAAAGAAAAGACAATTCCTTGAGTAGGCTGAAATACATATTGAAAAGCATTTTATTAGCTACTTCTAAAATCTTTAGTTATTTTTAGTAAAATATCTATAAATTCCTTAAAATAAAATCATAAAATATGTAGAGATTTCATTTTATATAATCAAATTTGACAATGACAATGGGTGCTACAGCTATAATGTCCATGTGAGATTCTACCCAATGACTTATTGATCTTGGACTGACATTTGCAAATTGCTTCAGTATCTCTGTATCTCTGTTCCCAGGGAGTTTTGCTTCATAATTTCCCTAAAGCCTGAAGTGTTATCTACAATGTTGCTCAAGTTGGATTTTGTTTAACTTTCCTTCTCCAAATATCTAAAGTAGGTTATAGTACATGTGAATAAGCTAGCATTAGATAAAACCATGATTATTATTTTACTTGCAATTCTAAATAGAGTGCTATATGTTTATATGAACTTTAATCAAGAGACGAGATCTTAATTTACTAGTGTTTCAAGTCATTTTTTAAAATTTAAAAATGTTATTTTTGATATGGTTTGGATCTTACCTTTCTCTTTAAGTTTTGGATAAATCTGATTCTTTTATTACTTTTTTTAGTGTTTTCTTTATCTTTTTTCTTTCTGTGAAGTACTAAAATTCCAGATTCCTTAAACTTTTATTAAAACTATATTGACAAGTGGCCTGAGGTAGTTGCCACTGAAGGAAAATAGAAATTTTACTTTTAACCTTTGAAAAGTGAGATGAAAATTAAGTGAATGGCTTTAAAAACACAACCTAATATTTGATTTCATTTTTCTAAATCTTTATTGAAGATGGTTATTACGTATATCTCTGTTCCTGTTTCTTTCCTCTATTATGCTTTGAATAGTGTAAATCTAAAACAGACTTTTTCCATAAATCTTAGAGATAGGTGTCTCTTCAATTTAATATAACAGTAGATAGAGTATTGGCCCTGGATTCAGGGGGACCTGAATTCAAATTTGACTTCAGACACTTGAGTTGACACAGCTGTGGGACCTTGGGCAAGTCAGTTAACCCCAATTGTCTCTCATCCAGGACCATCTCCAATTGTTCTGATCCCTATCTGGCCACTGGACCTAGATGGCTCTGGAGGAAAAAGTGAGTCTGGAAACTTAGCACAGTCCCCCTCACTCAAATCCAATCCATGTGCTTGTCATGACATCACCTCCCTGAGATCATGACCTTCTACTAGAACAAAGAACAAACAATAACAGCTGATTGTTGTCTTGGTTACTATTCCAAAAATATTTATAAAAACCTTATTATTTTGATATTTTACTAAGAAGAGTTATAAAATTTCTAGGATCAAAAATTTGAAAAGAACCAAGAATTGAGAGGCGGAGCCAAGATGGTAGAGAACCACTTCAAAAACCTTTAAATAATGACTCTAAACCCACAAAAAAAGACTGAGTGAAACAATGGTCCAGCCCAAGACAATTTGGAAGATCCAGGATCTGTTGCATTATGGTGAGAGAGGAGCACAGTTCAGGCTGAGCCAGAATGAACAGCCCCAGTCATCCAGTAATAGGAAGCAGGCGACTGGGTGAGGGGATGTGGTGGCGGTTTCCAAACCTCATAGCCCAAGAACTGCCAAGGCCAACATGGAAGGTCTGCTGGAAAATTCTGCTGCACTAGGGCAAGAGTGGAGCACAGTCCAGCCCAGGTCTCAGTTGCATAGACCAGACCACAGTAGATCAGGAGCAGGCCTCGGAGCAACAGCTGCATCTGCAGTTCTCAGCCCACAGATAGTGAGGCAGATCAGGAGAAGATTTCAGGGGTCTCTTTGCTATCACTGAGGCAAGACTCTGTGGCATCACCCACTCAGATGGGGAAGAGGAGCAGCACAACAGAGCTCACTACCTTGGTGGAGCAGGGACCCTCCTCACTGTTTCAAGATAGAAAGGAATGCTTGGGGGTCACCCTCAGACCAGAGCACAGGCCAGGAGAATAAGTCATAGCCTTTCATAAGACCTTGGAGGAAATGAAAACTTGCATGTCCCAGGGGTATCTCTGAAAATGGTTGCAAAAAGCCTCAAAAACTTGGGAAAGTGCCTCCTTCACCCTGAAAGCAGCACAGTCCTGAACAATGACTTAAAATCAAGTCATAGGCTGGGGAAATGAGCAAACAAAAATACAGCTATAGAAGATTACTTTGGCCCCATGGAGGACCAAAATATACACTCAGAAGAAGATAATAATGTCAAAGCTTCTGCATCCAAAGCCTCAAAGAAAAATATGAATTGGTCTCAGATCATGGAAATACTCAAAAAAGATTTTGAAAATCAAGTAAGGAACATAGAGGAAAAATTGGGAAGTGAAACAAGAGCAATGTGGGAAAATCATGAAAACAGAGTCAGCAGCTTGGTGAAGATACAAAAAAAAAAATTGAAGAAAATAACATCTTAAAAAACAGACTAAGCCAAATGGAAAAAGTGGTCCAAAAGGCCAATGAGGAAAAGGATGCTTTAAAAAATACAGAACTGATTAAGTGGAGAAAATAATTACTTAAACTATGGAATGGAGCAAAGGGAAGGCTGATGGCTTTGTAAGAAGTCAAGAAACAATAAAACAAAACCAAAAGAATGAAAAACTAAAAGAAAATGTTTAATTATCTAATTGGAAAAACTGACCTGGAAAACAGATCTGGTAGAAATCATTTAAAATTATTGAACTACTTGAAAGCCATGACCAAGACATCATTTTTCAAGAAATTATTAATGAAAACTGCCCTGATATTTTAGAAGCAGAGAGTAAAATAGAAATTGAAAGAATCTACTGATCACCTCCTGAAAGAGATCCCAAAATGAAAAGTACCAGGAATATCATAGCCAAATTCCAGAACTCCCAAGTCAAGAAGAAAATATTGCAACATGCAGAAAGAAACAATTCAAATATTGTGGAGCTACAGTCAGGATAACACAAGATTTAGCAGCCCCTACATTAAGGAATTGTAGAACTTGGAATATGATATTCAAGAAGGCAAAAAGAGTTTGGATTACAACCAAGAATTACCTACCCAGCAAAACTGAACATCCTCTTTCTGAAGAAAAGATGAACATTCAATGAAACAGAGGACCTTCAAACTTTCCTGATGAAATGACCAGAACTGAACAGAAAATTTGATTTTCAAAGACTGAAGTGAAGCATAAAAAGGTAAACAGAGGGGTGGCTTGTGGCACAGTAGATAGAGCACCAGCCCTGGAGTCAGGAGTACCTGAGTTCAAATCCAGCTTCAGACACTTAATAATTACCTAGCTATGTGGACTTGGGCAAGCCACTTAACCCCATTGCCTTGCAAAAAAAAAAGGTAAACAGGAAAGATGAATCATAAGGGCTTAATGATGTTGTACTGTTTGTATTCCTGCATGGGAAGATGATATTAATAATTCATATGAACTTGCTCATTTATTAGGACAGTTAGAAGGAGCATATATATAGACAAGGCACAGGTGGGAGTTGAATTTGAAGGTATAATGTTAATTAAAGAGAGGAGTTAAATGGGTGAGAGGAATACACTAGGAGAGAGGGAAAAGAGGTAGAATGGGGTAAGTTATTTACATAGAAGAGTCAAAAAACAGCTTTTGCAGTGGAGTGGGAGGAAATAAGAGGGGGAATGAGTGAGCATTACTCTCATTGGGACTGGCTCAGAGAGGGAATAACATACATTCAATTATGTAAAGAAATCCATCCTACCCTAGAGGGAATAGGAGAGCAAAGGGATGGAAGAAAGGAGGGTTGTAAGGTGGGGATGAGGGAAGGGAGAGGGACATAGATGATAGAAGGGAGGGAAGATTATGGGAGGAGAAAGTCAGATGAAAAATACTTCTGAGGGAGAGACAGGGTAAAAGGAGAGAATGGAATAAATGGGGTTAAGGGGAATATAATGAAGGGAAATATAGTTGGCAATAGTAAACGTGGGAAAAAGATTAAAACAAGGTTCTCTGATAAAGACCTCATAGTCAACCCAGAGAACTGAGTTAAAGTTATAAATAATTCCCCAATTGGTAAATGATCAAGAGATATAAACAGTTTTCAAGTGAGATTATCAATGCAATCTATTTAATCATTAAATAAAAAGTCCTACCTCACTATTGATAGGAGAAATGCAGGTTGAGAAAATGGTGAATGTTGGAAGGGACAAAGGGAAATTGAGACATCGATGCATTGTTGGAGGAGTGGTGAAATGATCCAACGATTCTGTACAGCAATTTGGACCTATGCTCGAAGGGCTATCAAACCATGCCTACCCTTTGGCCATTGCTAGGTCTATATTCCTGAAGAGATGAAATACGAGAAGAAAAGAACCTCTATGTAGAGGGATATTTATAGCAGCTCTTTTCTGGTGGTGGGGAGCTGGAGACTGAGGGGATGCCCAGCAGTTGGGGAAAGGCTGAACAAATTGTGGTATGTGATTGAGATGAAATGCTGTTATGTTCTGGGAAATGATACACTCAGCAAAAAATTTACATGAGGAGGTGCAATGGAAAATGTACCTTATACAAAATGACAGCAATATTGCAGGATGATCAGCTGTGTATAGCCGACCTCTTCTCAGCAATGTTGTAACCCAAGAGAATCCTGAAAGACTTATGGTACAGAATATTATCCATCCAAAAGACAGAGTTGATGGTGTCTGAATATAAATTGAAGCTTACTTTTTTCTTTTTTTCCCCCACTTTTTCCCTTGAGGTTTCTTTTATTTTTGGAGGGGGGGGGAAGGATTTATGTTTACTTTTACAACATGACTACTATGGTAATGTTCTTCATGACTACACATATTTAATCTATATAAAGAAAGTTACTTTCTCAATGTGGGGGGTGGGGTAGGACAAAGGGAGAAAATTTGAAACTCAAGGTTTTGAACATGAATGCTGAAACTTGTGTATGCGTGCAACTAGGAATAAAATAAAAGAAAAAAGAAAAAGAAAAAATGTAAGCTTGTTGAGGTCAGGGACTTTTGATTACCCATACTTAGCACAGTGACTGGGGTACATAATGAGCAACTAATAAATTTTTGTTCTCTAAAAAAAAATTAAAAAGAAAAAAAAAGAACCAAAGATCTAGTTTACATAATTAAATCTCAGATTTTATTTAGATAAATCCTGTTGAAGTGTAGCCAACTTTATTAAATGACAACATTGAAAGACATAGTACTGCAGCTACTTCTAAAATCTTCAATTATTTTTAGTAAAATATCTACAAATTCTTTAAAATTTTTGATGAAAAACAAAACCTTCAATATGTAGACATTGCACTTTTAATAATCAAATTTGATACTGACAATGGCCTTTTTCCATGCTGCTACAGCTAACTTTCATGTGAAATTCTACCCAGTAATTTATTAAACTTGGACTGAGATTTGCAAATCCAATCTGTATCCCTTGAATTATCCACGTTAAGACTTGGTTTTCCTGTCACTTGGAATACTTCTGTTTGACCAGGCTCCCTTTAACAATAGATGTTAGTATGTGTACAAGGGTCATGAAACCAATTTTAAAATCAATTAAGCAATCAAGAAGATGAAAACATAACAAATGTAGTATGTGTAGTTTATCCTTTTTTTTTTCTTCAGATGAACTGCAACTAATTTTTCATCTGTTTTATCTTTGGTATGTACTGCTGTGTACCTGAGCAAAATTTAATAATAGCCCAAAGTCTGAAAATGTTATTAAACATCATTGTAATATATGTGAAAAGCCAAAAGGAAATTATCTGTTGATTTTGGAGGGCTTTTGTTATTACTCTCCAGTAGAAAGTAAACCCCGAGCTCATAGCTATTTTGATTTTGGCAAGGCAGAAGTCCCTGCATACAGAGTTGAGAGTTGTGATGAGATGATATAGTTCCTATTTCTGAGAAAACTGAGAAATTTAACTTGAGGAAATATTCAATATATCTAGGAGGTTTCATTGTTTTAAAACCAATGCCCTCTTTTTCGTCAAAGCATCATTAAACAAATCCAGTCAGCCTTGGCCATGACTGACAAGCTGGTTGCTTTGATCCACATCTAGTCTATCACCTCTCTACTGAAAACATACCAGTCAGTCAAGGGTCTAAATTGCATGGATTGGAGTTCTGATATTCTTTAGCCTCACCTTCCTTTACCTTTTTGTGGTCCTTGGGAAGGCAACTTGGGTACACATCATGCTCATCCTCATTTCCCCATCTTTGTACAAGTCAGTCCTGCTGCTGCTCTCTACTATCCTGACATACCCTACAAAGTTTAGCTCAACTTATGTCTTTTCATGAATTCCTGCAAGGGACTGCCCTTTCCACAGTTCTTCCTCCCTTCTTTTAGTCCCTACTAGATACTTTGCTATTTTGTTGTTCGGTGATTTCAATCCTATTTGACTCTTTGTGACCCTGTTTAGGGTTTTCTTGGCAGAGATACTGGAGCTCCTTTTACAGATGAAGAAAATGAGGCCAACAGAATTAAGTGAATTGGTCATAAACTAAACCTCTAGTTGTTGCATGTGCTATTAGTTTTGCTTCTTCCTACAAACTGTCTGACACTGGGGATAGGGAAAGGTTTTCATCTTTCTTTTGTAGTCTACATTTTACTAAACACAAAAAATGTTATGCTGGTTCCAATACAGGCTGTCCTTTTTAAAAAATTGGATTAGGTGAAGCCTGAGTGTGCCATATATGTAGTTGTGTTCCTTGGAGAAGTCTTTCCTAGGTGTCATAAGTTAAAGGAGTAAAGGAGACAGATCTGTCTTGATGAAATCACCCCAGGTTCTTAGAGATAGTAAGTTTCTCCCTTCTTCCTTTCCCATTCAAGGTTAAATTTGGCTGCTAGGAAAGGCACTGGGAGAGGAAACTCTGGGAATACACTTTGCTAAATCAACCAATCAAAAAGCATTGGTTAAATTACTTACTAGTTGATAGACACTGTATTAAGCCCTGGGACATTAAAAAAAAAAAGGGCAAAAATAGTTTCAGCCTTCAAGGAGCTTACATGTTAATGAGGGAAGAAAATAAATAACTAGGTTTATACGAAATACAAACATAGTAGATGGGGAAAGAATAAGGGAAGGGAAAGAATACGTAGATGGGGGCCTTGAAAGGTCTCTTTCAGAAGGTAGAATATGAGTTGAGAGTCAAGGCAAGGAAGACAGACACTAAAAGGTACAGAGGGAGAGAGCATGCCTAGCTTGAAGATGAGGCAATGCAACATGCAAGGAGTGGGGGTGGCGGATGATTGAGATCCTTGGGTTAGAACAGAAAGTATGCCAATATAGCTAGATCACAGATTTAGGGGGAAGAAGAAGGGGAGTAAAGTAAGGATGGAAAGGTAGAAAGGGTTCAAGTTATAAAAGGTTTAAATGCCAGAACTTTCTATCTGGTCCTAGAGATAACAAAGAGTCTTTAGAAATGATTGATTGGCAGGGGTGATATGATCTAAGCTGAGGATGGACTGAGAGCAAAGAAGTGAGAAACAGACCAATTAGAAAGATATTGCAATAGGCAATAGATAAATAAGGGGTCTCTACAAGGGAGGTAACTATATGAATAGAAAGAAAGGGATAAAGATACTCAAAAGGCAAAAATGGCAAGATTTGGCAACAGACTGAATGTAGGGTGAGGAATCAAAGATGACATCAAGTTTCTCAAGAATGTAGTGCCCTTGGCGTAGTGGATAAAGCACCAGCCCTGGAAGCAGGAGGACCTGAGTTCAAATCTGGTCTCAGACACTTAATAATTACCTAGCTGTGTGGCCTTGGGCAAGCCACTTAACCCCGTTTGCCTTGCAAAAAAAAAAAAACCCTAAAAAAAAAAAGAATGTAGTACCTTCAGCATTAAGAGAAATATAGTAAAATAAAAAGAAAATAAGAGAAAAATTCAGAAGGAAAGATTTGGCAGGCAGGGAGAGAGTGAGTTGTTTTATATATATATTGAGTTTGAGGTGACCATGGACATCTAGTTCTTGGTGTAATGGAACTGGAGCTACGGAAAGACTATGGTCTGATATGGAGATCTTGGGAAAGACTAAGGCCTAAGCAGTGTCTTGAAACCAAGCGAAGAGCTAGATCCAGGAGGAGACTATTATTAACAGTGATTTGAAAAAAGGTCAATAGATTTAGCAATTAAGAGATCATTACACATAGGTGAAAGATGTTTAACTTGAATGATAAATTTGGAAGCCAGATTGCAGAGGATTGTGAGACATGGAATAATGGATCAAGTAAGGATTTTTTTGGTTTGAGGGAGATATGGGGTAAGCAGTAGGAAAGGAAATGGAAGCAATCTGCTCGAGAAATCAAAAAGGGAAAGATCAAGGTTGCATGTAGATGAGTGGACCTTGACAAGGAGTGTTAGATTTTCATCTGAGCCTGAAGAAGACTGTGATCATGGGAAGATGGAAGAATGGTAAGAAGGAGCTCTGGCAAATGACCTCAATTTGGATCTAGTGTTTGGCATATTGTAGGCATTTAATATTTGTGGGTTGAATGTAGGACCAGCAGGCAAGTTTTCTGAATTCCTCTAACTCAATTCTGAATCTGTCTTTTGTCTTCTGGGTTTTAGGGTGTTTTTCAATTGCTAAGTGTTACTTTGTGGAGGTCAGTGTCAAGGAACTGAAAATTCATAGTTCACGGGAGAGGGCCAGTGGGGTTTCCAAGCTTTGTCAACAGGTAAAGAATTGCACTAGATGTAAAACTTGAGGAGGAAGGAGGAAAAGATCAAGAAGTGCCATCTGTGGCTTCTTGTTAGAGACAGAGCCAGTTTTGTGTTCTGAATACCATAGGGAGTTGATGAGAGGGTGCTTTTAACCTATCTGAGAGGATCTTGGCTCCATTAGCTTGAACCCAATCCCAACTATTTATCTGAGGGCAGTGAAGGAGAACTTTGCACTTGTTCCTATTGCTGAGGTACCTGCCAAATCTGCCCAGGTGCCTTGGTGGCAAGGCAACTACAAGAGGATGGGAGAGGAGTTGAAGGTGGCGAAATTGCAAAGGCTAAAGAACAAGAAAACAGCTGGCCTGACATTACCCCACTTGCTCCCAGCTAATCTCTCTCTGGTCTGTCATACAGTACAGTTTATAGAGAAGACAGAGCAAATAGCTAGAAACTTTGGATAGCCAACAAGGTTTGAACATTTTCTTATGCAAATATAATGGATCAGGGTTATATGTTAAATTTATGTAAGTCTTCTTCAGTATATACTATTATATTTTTCTTTCAAAGATCTTATTTTGGGGTGGGACTTAATGTAGTTAAACTCTGTGGTTCTATACCAATGGGAATTAAAATGCATAATTGTATAAATTTTAAACTGCTCTAATTAGACACTTAACAATTAAAAAAGAAACATGTCTATGTCAATACACTAAAATCTACCAAATGACCTCTTAACATTTATTGCTCTATTGACTAGTTACAAAAATTTTTCATTATTTTTTGTGTTCTCCATATATTTCTTGCTAAAGAGCATTAATAAATGGGGATACTCAGGAATATATTTAAAGCTTTATAAGGAAAATATTTATTATGTTAATTTGTGGTTTTATGGATATGGCTTTCAATATTTTACATAATGAATCACCTAGATGACAGTTTGAAGTTATTAATAAATACTATATTTAAATATCTTAAGCAGCTTTATCATCCTAGGGGTAGCCTAAACAAATCTTTTACTCCAGCCAAACCAATTTACCCACTATCTCTTTTGATCACCTTTCTATTTTCTCACCTTTACACCTCTATTTAGAACTCAGCCTTGGAATGTTCTTCTGTCCTTTACCTAGGCCCACAAGCTTGATATGGGATATGGTTCATTAGGGCACTGATGCAGATTTCTATCTCCCTAACACTCAGTATTAATCATAGTTTTGGTCTGATAGGAATGTGACAACCACAACTGAATAATGTCTGCTGAAAGAATAACATCCTAGGACTGAATTAAGAAGTAACATAAACTGTTTCTCCTCTGAAAATTTTGAATTCATTCTCTAAAAATTAGCATATGGAACTTTACTCAAGTCACTTCATAAACATTGAGTATCAGACATCACTATGTTAAAATGTTACTTTGAAAAGCAGAAGCTATATAAAAGCATAAGTATGTGTGTACTCAGACTCTGCAGAATAGCTAAAACTAACATTATTACCTTAGAAACATTTTTTTAGTTGTTGAAAGATTAGTTTCCAAGTCAAACAGAAGAGTAATCAAGTTAATTTGACTTTCACATCAGAATTATCTGAACTGATAATATAGCTATTCTGCATAATAAAATAATTAATTCATAAAAATATTTCAGGTACCAATGAGACACTACTGTTGACAGTCTAATGACTATCATTTACAAAATTTGCACTTAAATGTTAAAACAAATTTTTTTCTTTGGATTCAAGGGGGAAAATAATCTCAAACACTTCAGAAACTAGATACATACCTTTTTGACCAATATTCTGGGGAAAATGTTTCAAAATTTTCAGATTACAGTAAAATGTTCTTAAATAATACTGTCATATGGTTTATGTATAGAAAATACATTTTTATTTCATCTAATTTTAAAATTTCAAGTATCTTTTGATATAATATTTCAAAAGTATATTAAGTTTTAAATTTTGTTATAACTATACTCTAAATTCTCTAATAGTTACAGAAAATTTCTTTGTAAAGCTTAAAATTTGATTTATCTATTTATTTTAGAGTCAAAATTAAAATGGCATATATCAAAATAAAAATCAATTATGTTACACACAAAGTAACAGATTCTGTACAAAATAAAAAAATACATACATAATAAAACAGACTAAATATCTTGATAAAGCTGATATTCTGAGAAATGTTTCAGTGAAAGAAATCTGTGTTCAAAGACTCCTTCAAAATCCCTTTTCTTGCCTTTCATTCATTTCTTTCACTGGGCATTAACTGTCCATTAAGCTTCAAGAGGAGCTTTACAACGAGACCCGCCTATAAAATAAGATGTTAGCAAGAAATCAATCATAAGTTAAAATGTATAAAGTATAAAAACAATCTTCCCCATTCTTTTGAGAGCCGCTAGCTCCTTGACAGAAAGCTTCAGGGAGCAACTAAGAAATGAGTAATACTGAAGCTGAAGGAACTGAAAAAGGGCCCAGCTGAGGAAGTTAAAGGCTGGATGGGAAGCAGGATACCTCTTTGGCAAGAAGTGGATTGTTGGTAGCTTGGCAGACAAGCCAGGGATTATGGTCAATCAAGCTAAATTGATAGAAAAATCTAGGCAACTTTAAAAGCAAGCTCCAGGCTTGTCTTATCTAAATAAAAATAGAGTTTCATACGTTTAAGAAAGGCTGTCTCTCCTCCTTGCTTTTTTTTTAAGTTTTTTTGTAAGGCAAATGGGGTTAAGTGGCTTGCCCAAGACCACACAACTAAGTAATTATTAAGTGTCTGAGACTGGATTTGAACCCAGGTACTCCTGACTCCAGGGCCAGTGCTTTATCCACTGTGCCACCTAGCTGCCCCCACCTCCTTGCTTTTTAAACATGTAATTTAAGTTAAGCAATTGTGTTGAAGAGTCTTCTTGTGAAATGTAGTATTATCATTTTAACTTAAAAAACAATGGACTTTAACAAATATGGTTGTTATCAAATATCTCTAACATTAAAGCAGGGCCTACCTGTTTGGTGTGTACTATAAAGCTCATTTTATTTTCCAGACTGTGAATTTGAAAGCAAGTATCAGCATCTCCCAACTGCCACATAAAGCATCCATACTTGAGACTGATGAGTAAAGTCTGCAACAAAATCAGAAACGGTCACTGACTTTGGATGTTATCACTGGTGACAGTCACAATAGTCTGAGCATTGACTGGAAAACTGGTAATAAAGACTGTTATGCTACATAAGTTCTACAGTTAAAAAAAAAAAGGCTGAAATGAAATGAAAAGTAGAGAACATTATAATGTCAGTTATTATGATTTTATGTAAAAGTTTCTGTGGAATAGGGTTATCCTAATCCCACAAAGATTTTTTTTTTGTTGTTTTAGGTTGTTGTTTTTTTTTTTTGCTAAGCAATGGGGTTAAGTGACTTGCCAAGGTCACACAGTTAAGTAAGTACTAAGTGTCTGAGGTCAAATTTGAACTCAGATCCTCCTGACTCCAGGACCCATGTTCTATACACTATGTCATCTAGCTGCCCACCCACAAAGACTCTTAATAGTTGCCTGTGAAAGTGATCTTTAAGTTATTATTCTTTTTTTAAGTTTTTGCAAGGCAATGGGGTTAAGTGGCTTGCCCAAGGCCACACGGCTAGGTAATTATTAAATGTCTGAGGCCAGATTTGAATTCAGGTCCTCCTGACTCCAAGGTCAGTGCTTTATCCACTGCCACCACCTAGGCACCCCAAGGTTAAGTGGCTTGTCCAAGGTCACACAGCTAGGTAATTATTAAGTATCTGAGACCACACTTGAACCCAGGTACTCCTGGCTTCCAGGGCTGATGCTTTATCCATTACGCCACCTAGCTGCCCCACAAGTTGTTATTATTATTATTAATTAATTTATTTATTTATTTTAGGTTTTTGCTAGGCAATGGGGTTAAGTGGCTTGCCCAAGGCCACACGACTAGGTAATTATTAAGTGTCTGAGACCGGATTTGAACCCAGGTACTCCTGACTCCAGGGCCGGTGCTTTATCCACTACGCCACCTAGCCGCCCCCTAAGTTATTATTCTTAATGATAAAAATACACTAAACAAAATCTTCAGGGACTGGTCTGAGCAAAAGATAGTTTTTTTAAATTTGCTTTTCTTGAGAAAAGGGCACACTCCAAGTCTCACAAAGGTAGTGAAGATCAAGAAGCTGCCCTGAAATGACAGTCAAGCAAGATTATATGGCCTAATGTGATCCCCTCCTCCTTCCTATCATCCCTCTCTGTTGACTCATTGGTTAGTCTTCAGAGTTACATTCTACTTGTGAAAATCTATCCCAGCAACAAAGAAAAGAATGAAAGGTTTTCATAAAATACGACCTCACCATCCAGATGGCAAGAATAACCTTCAGGATTATAACTATCTTATTGAAGTAATGTAACTTGTCTTGGAACACAAGGTCTAGGAACAGTCTACTCTCCTCCCAGTTAGTAGAAATATCCATATCGAAACAAGTGGTGTTACAAGTCTCATTCGGAATGCAAGGTCTTTCTTCTAAGAATAATCTAAGAATAATGATATGGTTTTCTTAATATTTCTTAACCCTGTGAGGATTTCACTAGGAATATATCATTCAATAAGAAACTGCCATATTAACAAGAAATATATGTTTACTGATTTTTAAAAGAAGTGCATTGAAAAATTACTATACTTTCCTTTATGTGTGGTTAACACATATGTCCCTTTGACATTCATCAATATTCTAAAATGCCCCAAGGGTTCTTTGAACACAATGTCTGAATGTCAAAATAACAATGAAATGTATTTTGGTATTTTAGTTCACTTACAATAATCAGTTTATGAAATTTCATAGCTCTATTAATCCATGTCACTACTTACATATTATGTTCAATAAACTTATGTGAAATAGTTAGCTCATTTCCCTCCCTTTTAATAATTCTTAAATATCAGCAGAAACACTTTTTTCTGAATGATAAGAACCATTTTAGAGAAGACCATTTTGGTCTTTGCTTTAATAATAATTTCTGGATAGCTATTTTACATTGCTTAAAAAGGTTATGAACAATATATTCTTCATTTTACATTTAAGACTGAGGCAAGAGGGAGGCTAGGTGGCGTAGTGGATAAAGCACCGGCCCTGGAGTCAGGAGTACCTGGGTTCAAATCCGGTCTCAGACACTTAATAATTACCTAAGCCATGTGGCCTTGGGCAAGCCACTTAACCCCATTTGCCTTACAAAAAACAAACAAAAAAGACTGAGGCAAGAGATCTAACCACCATCATGAACTTTTTCCTAGGGAGAAAGTTCCAAGGAAATGTGTGGAGTCAATACTAATTCTCCCTCTATAACTTTACCTTGCTATACTTTCATCTATTATTTCAAAAAATCTAAGCTGAAAAATGGTGAATTTGATATGAAAAATACTGCAATCTTTTTATAGCTATAAATAATCTTTTAAAAGATGAAGCTGAAGCACTTAGTGCTCATGGGGAAAAAAATTTGTGATTGATAAATGATTTGAAATTTTTTAAAATTAAGCCTTTATATGAGACATTAGGATTTGAAAAAGTAAGCCTAGTCTCCAGGGTCCACACCTTTATCAACTGCAACACCTATCAGATTGACTTTGTTATTTTAGCCAATGTTGGAAGGGATGTGGGAAAACTGAGACACTAATGCATTGTTGGTGGAGTTGTGAACTGACCCAACCTTTCTGGAGAACAATTTGGAATTATGCCCAAAGGACAATAAAAATGTGCATCCCTTATGATCCAGTAACACCACTATTAGGTATGTATCCCAAAGAGATTATAAAAGGGAAAAGGACTCACATGTAGAAAAATATTTATAGCAGCTCTTTGTGTAGTGACAAAGAATTGGAAATCGAGAGGATCAATGAACCCATCAATTGGGGAATGGCTAAACAATTTGCGGTATATGAATGTGATGAAACACTACTGTTCTATAAGAAATCGAGATGCTGAACTTCAGAAAAGCCTGGAAAGACATGCACGAACTGATGATGCCGAGTGAAGTAAGCAGAACCATGAGAACACTGTACACAATAACAACAAACCCTGCCATTCACACCCAGAGTGGGGGAAAAAAAACCCTTTGGATTCTGAGTATAGAGCACATGTTCACTTTTTTTTTGAAAGGCAATGGGGTAAAGTGACTTGCCCAAGATCACACAGCTAGGTAATTATTTAAGTGTCTGAGGTGAATTTGAACTCAGGTCCTCCTGACTCCATGGCTAATGCTTTATCCACTGCGTCACCTAGCTGCCCCTCATGTTCATGTTTTAAAACTTTTTTCTATCTTTTCTTTCTTTTTCATGGTTCCCCCCCCCCATGTTCTTGTTCTTCTTTCACAGTTTGACTAATATAAACTATGTTAAATGCAATTTTACATGTACAACCTATATCAGATGATTTGCTACCATGTGGAGGGGTGGAGTAGAAAAATGTGGAAAACAAAAGCTTGTAAAGGGATGTTGAAAACTATCTTTACAATTGGGAAACAAACAAACAAGGGGAAAAGTTAGCCTTACTCTTTTAAGTGAAAAGAAACGTATGTCGTACTTCACATGAATTGTCAAAAACAACAGAACACTTATTTACTTTAGTTTCCATATTGAGGAGATGTAATCCTTTTATGTTCACGCCTACATAAACACGAATAACTTTATGGCTGCTGGAACTTGCTTTTGTAAATACTTGTCCGGTAAAAAAAGCTGCTCCATATGTAGGAATTTCCCAGCAATTCTGTAAGAACATTCGTTGAAGGTGGTGCATTTCCTTACTGACACCTTCACTTGTGCTAAGATTCTAGAAGCAGAGGTGAAGAGAGGGGAAAAAGAAAATGACAATAAAATTTACTATATTACACTGACACAGAGAAAGCAAATTTCACACAATCAGGAAAATGAGAAAATTTTGAGTGTCTTGAAGATTTACTCAAATTTTGGTCATAAATTGCCTACTAGTGCCCCCCTAACTGTTCTTTTCTAATAGACCTAAACTAAAAAGGTGGTTTTGTTTTTTTTTTTTTTTTAGGTTTTTGCAAGGCAATGTAGTTAAGTGGCTTGCCCAAGGCCACACAGCTAGGTAATTATTAAGTGCCTGAGGCCAGATCTCCAAAACCAGTGCACCATCTAGCCACCCAAGCTTTTTTTTAAAAATAAAAAAAACATTTTATTTTTCCAATTACATGGAAAGATAGTTTTCAACAATCATTTTTTGTAAGATTCTGAGTTTCATATTTTTCTCCTCCCCCCCGAAAGAAAGTTATCTAAAACATGTGTAACTATGTTAAACATATCCATATCAATCATGTTGTGAAAAGACAATCAAATCGAAAAGGGGGGAATAATAATAAATAATAAATCAAATTTAAAAAATTGAAAATAATAAGTTTTGTTCTGCATTCAGAGTCTACAGTTCTTTCTCAGGATGTGGATGGTATTTTCCATCACAAGTCCTTTAAAACTGACTCTGATTCTTGAACTGTTGAGAGGAGCAAGTTCATCATAGCTCCTCTTAGAGGGTACAACATTCTTCTGGTGCTGCTCACTACACTTCAGCATCAGTTTATGTAAAGCATAAATCTTAAGAGGATTAGAAAGAAGGTGACACATTTCCCTTTACAATATAACTAGTGATAAGGTCACTGATTTGACTGCTGGAAATTGTACTAGATATGTCTGAGCTCCCTTCCAATTTGAATTGTAAAACCCTCTGATCCTTCAAGCCCTTCTCCTCCCACAATTTATCCTCATTTCAAGAGCAGCATCAACAGATCCACTTCATTTTTTTTGGTTGTGAGGTTATAAAATTAAGAAAAATATTTTAAAATTTCAATTTAACAAAATATCAAGTAGTCTATTAAGAGTTTAAAATATTTCTATTGTGCTTACCTTGTATTCATGAAGTATTCTATTTGTCCAGTGAGGTGCCTTACTTTTCAGTTTGGTGATTGGAACTATGGATTTTAGATTTTCTTCACTAGAACAAACATACCAACATACATATGTTAAATAAATAATTTTAATAGCAAAGTACAATAGTGATTCTGCCCAACATAAGATTTTGGGAAGAAAATATTAACTTTAAGCCAAATAACTAAAAATAACAGTCTTGTCTAGAAGCTTCTTGAAGGCAGGCATGGTTTTGATTTTGCCTTGAGTAGCCCTCACATGTGGCATGGGGCTTGCTCATGTATAGAATCCGAATGATCTTATCACTGTAGCTGCACCCTGCCAGGTTCCATTTAGAGATCAGCTGGTGCCTTCTGCTAACGAGCCCCCTCCACTCCATGAAGCTGCCTACTTCTGGACCAAACCAACTTCTTAAAAATGCTATGGATGTTATTGGTGGCAATTGGAATATGTTTAAATTAGACAGAATAGCTTTATGTAATTAATGTAATTTAAACACTTACTTGAGGAAACCTTGTTTGTGTTTTTTACTTTCATAATTCCCATAAACTATCTGCAGCAACAGACTTGCCAGTGTTATCAACTTAGCATCAGGAGATGTATAAAAACCTTTCAGCAAATTATATCTGGCTTCATCAAAAAGAATAAGAATAGCAAGTGGGTCTTCAATCTTTACAAGAAAAAAGAAAAATATGATTAACATGTCACATTTTCTTATTGCAAAGGCAGCATAACTTTTCACTTAATGGAAAAAAGCTACAACTTAAACATTAATGAGGTACTGCTACTGACATTAATGAAGTTATAAATATGGATAATTTCCAACATCTAAATTAATTCTAATGCTTTTCTAATCTTATACTATATGTTTATCCTTTTAGGTTCCTAAATGTATACTTAATATCAGTTATGTAGAAATGTTTCCTTTTTTACTCTTTCAAACAGGCATAATGTAAGATAAATATTTCACAAAGTTTCTAATTTCAATGGCAAAGATAATGGTCGTTTTTATACCAAACTTGATGGAAATGAAAATATTCATTTGTTCAAAATACTTTTATGTAGATAACTGGTGGTGTCAGACATAGAACATATGACCCCAGACCCTAACTATGGGATTCTGGACAAGTCATTTGACCTTTCTGCCTCAGTTTTCCCACCTGCAAAATGGGGATAATAAATGAGATCACAACTATAAAGTACCAAGCCCAGGGCCCAGCATTTACCAGCACGAATAAATGTTAAAGTTGTTATTAGGTGAGCCAGTCCTTAGATAAATACGAACATGGTCACATTTGTTTTTAATCTGCAGCTTCTGGGACTCCTCTGGTCTTCTCTAACCCCTGGGGAGCTCTATGTCTCTGATCTTCTCCCCTTTGTGAGGTTCCAGGCCCCTGTTCTCAGGCTGCACCTAGTATACATGAAGGCCCTTCAAAAAGAGGCGAGGTTCGGGGCGGCTAGGTGGCGTATGGGGCAGCTAGGTGGTGTAGTGGATAAAGCACCGGCCTTGGAGTCAGGAGTACCTGGGTTCAAATCCGGTCTCAGATACTTGGTAATTGCCTAGCTGTGTGGCCTTGGGCAAGTCACTTAATCCCATTTGCCTTGCAAAAAAAAAAAAACCCCTAAAAAAAAAGAGGTGAGGTTCTCAGGGGCAGGGCTGTCTCACTCTGGCTTC
Source organism: Macrotis lagotis (assembly GCF_037893015.1). Classification (NCBI taxonomy): domain Eukaryota; kingdom Metazoa; phylum Chordata; class Mammalia; order Peramelemorphia; family Peramelidae; genus Macrotis; species Macrotis lagotis. The sequence continues at coordinate 48,542,794 of NC_133664.1, read as the reverse complement.
TGTCTACACTATGCTGGCATAGTAAGAACTTTACAAAAGCTAATGAATTAAAACAAATACAGGAACAACATAAAAACAGATGAGCTAAGGAATAACACTCAAGTAGTTTGGTGCCCTCTGGTGAATGATCCATGTCATCTTCTGCTTCCTCCTCCCACTGTAACTCAAAATGATTATAATCCTATTCAATAGCCCTGGTAGGAGAAAATGTTGCTATTTCTGGATATAAGTTTTCATGTATTTATGATAGCTGAGGAAACTGAGGCAAACATGATTTAGTGACTTGCTCAGGGTCACACAACTACTAAATATCTGAGGCCTGATTTGAATTCAGAAAGACTCTGGGCCCAGAGCTTTGTCACTGCACCACCTAGCAGCCACAAGTATGGATAAAGGCAGTAAAATTTTACAGTCTGGAATTTTTTGACCTTATCTGCAAATACTTTTGGAAATCTCTCTAGAAAAGAGATAAGGAAATCTGGGTTATAGTTTTTGCTACCAGGATGATATTTGATTTTGGAATGCTCCATTTTCTTACAATTTCCATAGGTATCACCTTCAATCAAACCCTCATACATTCTAGTGGATCTTAGTATAGGGTCCTTGCAGTATTCGTCCTACAACAGCAACCAAAATTATCTTCCTTGAATGCTATTTTGACAACAGCACTCCTATGTTTAAAAACTATCCATTCACATACATTAATCCCAGTCCCCTTCTCTTTAGCAAACCTTTTTTTCAACTTCCAATGGAAGTCTCACATCTCTTCTTAGGAAAAGCTGTGGTGTTTCCCTTTGAGGGTCCAAATTTGTCAATTCATTCAGTATTTCTGGCCAGTCACGAACATGTTGTAAGGGTTTGTGATAGGGTTTCAGCTGAAGGCCTGAAAAAAAAAATTCCTTTTAAAGATGATTATATTACAATGAATCAATTGTATCCATGCTTGGGATGTACTAGGCAAATAGTTAAATCTAAATACTGAATTCAGACTAATTAGGAGAGAATTCTTTCCTTCTTTAAAAATTAATTTTCAATTATTGAACTGCTTCAGCTCAATACCTTCTTTGGGATGATTTGACAATGTTTTACTTGAGATAAATTTAATCAAAGTTATTAAATTTATCCAAAATTCTTAATTATCTTAAATCTTTTTTGATTATATTCCAATTGATAGATTTCAAAAGAATCATAAAGTTTCATCTTTTAACTGGGAGAATATTTCATCCAACTCTTTCAGTAAGCTGTCTAAGGTCATGCAGTTAGACAGTGACACAGAAGGAGTTAGGGGCCCACATCTTCCAACTCCCCATCTAATGCACTCTCCTCTCTATACCACCTTCATAGAATTAGAATCTAGATGACCAGACTTCAATGACTTCATTAATGCATAGACTAGATTTGAATTATTTTTCCTTCCTAGTAAAAACATATACAATCAAATTAAGTCTTTAAACAAACAAACAAATAAATAAATAAATAAAAATACATTTTTAACTATGATAGAAAGCAAATAAAAACTTGATTGTGGAAAATAGGTAAAGTATCAGTACTTCATAAGGTATTTCATGTATAAAAAGGTAAAATAGAAAATTAAAAACTGTTTTGAGGCTAATGATTTTTAAAACATATGTCCTCCTTAGACAATTTTTGTTCTTCTGAAGTCAATGAAAGAATATAAGACCAGGGAGTCAGGAGGGGTTGAGTTCAGATCCTAGTTTCTGGGCCAGGGTCATAACTTTCAAACTTTTGGAACCTGAATTTCTTCATCTATAAAACAGTGACTTTTGTTTGTTTTTGATATTTGTCCCTCATTCTCAAACAAGACCATGCAGGGAGGTGATGCTATGACTTGCAAATGAATAGGATTTAAGGGTGGGATGGCTGTGAAAAGTCATCATCTGGGTCCAGTGGCAAGATAGAAATTAAGTAAGATCTTGAATAGATAGGTAGGAAATTAGTTGGGAAGCTATTAATAGGTGAAAGATGAAGCCAACATGAACTAGGCTAGTGACAACTGAGTGCTGAGGAAGAGAAAAATGTAAGAGATCCTGGAATATCCTGGAGACAGAATTGATAGTACCGAGTAAATGACTGGAAATAAGAAAGAGTAAAAGATGACTCCCAGTTTTTGAGCATGGGTGAACTAGATGATGATGGAAAGAGAGAGACTGGGAAGAAAGGATGATGAATTCAATTTTAAACATGAAAGAATCAGATTTTATGATTTTTTTTTTTTTTTAGATTTTTCAAGGCAATGGGGTTAAGTGGCTTGCCCAAGGCCACATGGCTAGGTAATTACTAAGTGTCTGAGGTCGGATTTGAACCCAGGTACTCCTGACTCCAAGGCCGGTGCTCTATCCACTGCGCCACCTAGCCACCCCAATTTTATGATTTTTAAGAGACAACGAGGAAGGGATCGATGGGCTTATCTAGTCAAACTCTTACCTCAACCAGGTTTTTCTTTACAAAATTAAAGACCTTCTTATACAATATTCACATGTATGTGTGTGTGTACATATAATAACATATAACCTGCATAATGGAATTATATAACATAATATATCAATGCATTATTATACTTTATAGACTTGTTAAAAGGCTCAAATAAAACAAAGACCTAAAGCACCATCTAAGTGTCAGCTCTTGTTAACTGTAAATGAAGGGAGGGAATGAGCATTACTTGGAGATTTGGGATTATAGAAATCTTTAGGGTGAGTTGTTTCATTTACTGATTCTTCAACTGCGAAGGCTGGTTTGGCTTGTGACTACCTTGGCTCTACGTCTGTAGGACAAACAAAGACAATAATAATGGAATCACAAGGATGGTGACAGGCACCCAGGAGGCCTTCAAGAAACCATTGCAGAGCCTAGCCCTTTTAGAGGGGCCAAGGCTAGGTCAGATGGTGGCAAACATGGGAAGAGAATTTGCTCTTTGTTTCTCTATAAGGTGAAAATAATATGATGTGGTAAAGGAGAGAAATGAGAAGACTGGCATCTCCTCTTGATTTACAGATGATTGGGTCAGCCAGCATACACGACCACATGAGATTTCCTATTGATTCATTTTAAAATTAGAGATGTGATCTGACAAGTGAAAGGTGTCCTTTTATGTTCGGCAATGGGTCTGCATTCTGAATATATAAATGAAAAACCTGGATAAAGAATCATAATTTCTACCCAATTAACTATTTTTACTTATTAATATTCTAAATTTTGCCATTATGTTTTTGCAGTCTTTTCTGTTACAAAAAACACTTGGACTTTTAAAATGAACTTGATCTGATAGGTATTCATACCTGATAGGTCCTGTGAATAATATTAATAACCATTATTTTTTTGTCAAGGCAATGGCTTAAGTGATTTGCCCAAGGTCACAGAGCTAAGTAAGTATCTGAGGCAGGATGTGCTAATTTTTTCCCTAGGTAAGCAGCAAACTTCAACAAGTTCCTATCTTGAACAGTGACATTTTTTCTTCAAGTATTTTATATATACAAAATACACGAAAAATATTCTTTATAGATTCTCTACACATACACACACACATACACAAAATAAGATTGTTCAAAGCAAAAACACATCTTCCTGATAATATAAACATGCTCTTTCTTTATCCTTTTCCTCCTTTTTTTCTCTCACAAGTTTTACCTAAATAAAAAAAATCTAATAGTGACTAGGAGCATTAGATTATGGCTTTCCTATTAATCACAATACATATCTTTAAAACATCTGAAAATTTCTGAACAAAGTTCAATTTCATTAGGAAGAAAGTTTCCACTTTCAGCTCAGTATTTCATTCACTAATAGTATTAGTTCAAAATTCTTTCTTGTAAAGAAGAGCAATCTCATTGCTTCCCTTTCTATCAGCTCCTCCCTAAACTAGGGGATTATAGTATATCTTATCCTCAAATAAATATGGAATATTTGCTATCTGTAATGCTAAGATAAATAGCTGATAATGCTAAATAAATTACACAATATAAGAGCTATTTTAATGTGGTGATTAAAAAATTCTGAGAGACCAAATATCTGGGTAAATTAAAATCCATTTTATTGTCTATGTCTAGAAAGTAGACAATAAAACAGGCTCATTGTCCCTTCAGTTGCCAAAAAGAATGAACCCCTTGAACCTTCAATATTTATAAAGTCTTCTGGAAAAGGGTTTCACCTGAGGCTGAGTGAACATTATAATGGAGATGAGCATATTAAAATAGGGGTCTTGGAGTATTTGACCTATGTCACTCAAATCTTATTTGACAGAGATATCAATTTCCATATCACTTGTTAAGCTAGAATCAATAATTCATAACCAATCTGGAAAAAAACCAATGATTTGGAATATACCCCAATTAGCTTCTAATAAGGTCTTGACCTAAGTACATTTTTCACATTTATTTATTTATTTATTCATTCATTCATTCATTCATTCATTCATTCATTTATTTATTTTTTAGGTTTTTGCAAGGCAAATGGGGTTAAGGGGCTTGCCCAAGGCCACAAGGCTAGGTAATTATTAAGTGTCTGAGACTGGATTTGCACCCAGGTACTCCTGACTCCAAGGCCCGTGCTCTATCCACTATGCCACCTAGCTGCCCCCATTTTTTACTTTAAAAAAATTTTTCATTTATTTAAGGCAATGGGGTTAAATAACTTGCCAAAGGTCACACAGCTTGGCAATTATGTATCTGAAGCTGATTTGAACTCAGGTCCTCTTGACTCCAGGGCCACTGCTCATTCCCTCCCTTCATTTACAGTTAACAAGAGCTGACACTTAGATGGTGCTTTAGGTCTTTGTTTTATTTGAGCCTTTTAACAAGTCTATAAAGTATAATAATGCATTTATATATTATGTTATATAATTCCATTATGCAGGTTATATGTTATTATATGTACACACACATACATGTGAATGTCGTATAAGAAGGTCTTTAATTTTGTAAAGAAAAACCTGGTTGAGAGTTTGACTAGATAAGCCCATCGATCCCTTCCTCGTTGTCTCTTAAAAATCATAAAATTGGGGTGGCTAGGTGGCGCAGTGGATAGAGCACCGGCCTTGGAGTCAGGAGTACCTGGGTTCAAATCCGACCTCAGACACTTAGTAATTACCTAGCCATGTGGCCTTGGGCAAGCCACTTAACCCCACTGCCTTGAAAAATCTAAAAAAAAAAAAAAATCATAAAATCTGATTCTTTCATGTTTAAAATTGAATTCATCATCCTTTCTTCCCAGTCTCTCTCTTTCCATCATCATCTATCTAGTTCACCCTCAAAAACTGGGAGTCATCTTTTACTCTCTTATTTCTAGTCATTTACTCGGTACTATCAATTCTGTCTCCAGGATATTCCAGGATCTCTTACATTTTTCTCTTCCTCAGCACTCAGTTGTCACTAGCCTAGTTCATGTTGGCTTCATCTTTCACCTATTAATAGCTTCCCAACTAATTTCCTACCTATCTATTCAAGATCTTACTTAATTTCTATCTTGCCACTGGACCCAGATGATGACTTTTCACAGCCATCCTACCCTTAAATCCTATTCATTTGCAAGTCATAGCATCACCTCCCTGCATGGTCTTGCTACCTAGCTGTCCCTTAAGTACATTTTTAAGCGAGATTTCCTGAGGTTGGTTTCTGGATGAGAAAGTAGGAAAGGGGAAAAAAACCTTGGTACTAATATAACAATTAATTATTAAATATAAGAGAGAAATAATAATAATCATCATTTCTCACAGCAACCTACTAAAAACAAACATAATAAGGATTTAACATATCATTTCCTCCATTTTACAGATGGATAGATCCTTATTAAAAATTCTACCTAATCTTTTTTTTAGGTTTTTTCAAAGCAAACGGGGTTAAGTGGCTTACCCAAGGCCACACGGCTAGGTAATTACTAAGTGTCTGAGCCCGAATTTGAACCCAGGTACTCCTGACTCCAAGGCCAGTGCTCTATCCACTACGCCACCTAGCCGCCCCAAATTCTACCTAATCTTAAGAAAAATGGATAAGTATAGAACAAAAGAAATGATAAAGAGAGCACAAAGAGCAAAATAAAACTAGTAGATAAGATTGAAGAAATATTTTGAAAGTATTAAGATCTTCAGTTTTGTAACAAGAAATACAATACCCAAAGATATTATTTTAATTATAGCAACAATATTTATGATATAATTTTTTTTCTTACTGAGGTTCTCTGAACAGATCCAAATAGTGAAATATTGTTGTGTTTCATGAGAGAGACGCATTCCTTCCATAATCTGCTGTACTGTGGTGTTGTTTCCATGTTTTAGTTCAACAGAACGGTATGATCCATCCATTCGGTATATCCGTACCTTTTCATACTATGGTAAAGAATGAAATCATATGCTATTTTACTTTTATCAGCTTTGTATTTCATCCCCACAGTAATGCTCCAACATTCTCTTCTTGTCCCCAATCTGCTCCTGACCTCCATGTTTACAATAGGTCACCTAGCTTATTTTACTCTGTGGAGAAGATTAAGGCCATGGGACATGAGCTTTTTTAGCAATCCTCCCCCTACCATGTATGATACCACCCCAAACACACACATATACTCTCTCAAACTCTGTTTCTTTCTTCTCTTCCCTCATTTCCTCCATTTGTAGATAGAAGTTAATTTTCTTCAGTGAGACTTATTTTGGGGTTTTTTTGCAAGACAATGGGGTTAAATGACTTGCCCAAGGTCACACAGCTAGGTAATTATTAAGTATCTGAGGCTGGATTTGAACTCCTGACTCCAGGTCCGGTGCTCTATCCACTGCACCACCCATCTGCCCCTATGACAGACTTATTTTTTTAAAAAATTTCTATCATGGAATGGTAGGAGATAGATGGAATGGTACATAATCTAGAAGGGTCATGGGTTAGGGAACTTTTGAGTGATCAGGGAGAGCTAAACATTTTTGTTGACAAATGAAAGAGGCAGTGAAGATTAACTATATAAGAAGGAGAAGATGTGCAAAGAGAATTCATGCAGAGACTTGGAGAGAATGCACCAAGAAGACCCTTTTAGGAGAGATTAGCTTTTCATTTTGCTTAATAATGCATTAGAAAGCTACAAAAATTTTATTTCGTAAGTTTTGAAGTTTACTTTAAAGGGAAGGATTGTAGTAGAAAAGATGTCTGGGGGTGGAGACATTGGTATTTAAAGGATGGATGTTCAGTAGGTAAAATTAAAGAAGGAGGACATTCCAGGTATGGAAAATTAGTCTGAGCAAAGATGTGGAGATAAGAAAATAAAGTGGATGTTTGAGAAGCAAAGTCATCCAAGATGTTTCTACAAGGCTTGGAGAGAATGAATGTGAATAGGTGCCAATAGGTGAACGGAAGACCCAATTTAAAATAGCTAGGACAGGAAATGGTTTGATTACTGACAATTGAGACAGACAGAATGTTGGGCTGAGTTAAAATTTATAGTTTTTAACCCTTGGAAGTTGAGGAACCTTAGGTAATTCATAAACCAATAGGTTTCTCCCCATAACTAAGACTCATCTAACAAGTCACTGAAGAGTAGTGGTCTCTTTGGATGGAGAAAATTTCCACTGACAGCTCCTTGGCCAGCTGGGTATTGATTGACTACTGGAGAAATACCAATATTTCTGCATGACAATACTATGATTACTAGGGGTCAACAACTCTATAATTTAAAATAATGAGGCTAAGGATACAAGCATAATGTGTGTGTGTGTGTGTGTGTGTGTGTGTGTGTGTGTGTGACAGTGTGGTATATGGAATTAACACAAATATGACATTAAAATGTTGCTCTAAAACTAAATATGTAAGGTGTAATATATTTTATTAGCCCAACTGTAGAGAATGCTGAACCCCCCCCCCCCCCTTTTTCAGTTTTTTTGCAAGGCAAAGGGGATTAAGTGGCTTGCCCAAGGCCATACAGCTAGGTAATTATTAAGTGTCTGAGACCAGATTTGAACCCAGGTACTCCTGACCCCAGGCTGGTGCTTTATCCACTGTGCCACCTAGCCGCCCTGAAACTGTTCAAAAAATACAGTTAATTGTTATCTGTTGTCTTTGTAACACAGTCATTTCACTCCCTCCTTCCTAGAATGGCAAAAGCCAAAGCAAAAAACACAAATTCCTTTTAATCATCCTGTTGGACACTAGATGGCGTTCATAATCAGCAAAGCCAGTAAAGCCAAGCAATGGGCAAACTAAGCAGGGCTGAGTTAACTCAGAAAGTCAAACTGAAGAGAATTGTAAAAGTTGAACTAGCCTATATTTTTTTCCTCTGGTAGCTTTTTTTTCTCAGAATCTACTCTGACTGAGTGACACTGAGAGTAGATATTATTGGGAATTGATATTTATATCTCAAAGAAGTAAAAAAACTAAATTTCCTCCCTAAGTAACTAGTTTTCTCTTCCTCCTTCCTCTCCACTGGAAAAAAAAAAGCCCAAATACTTGTAACCATGTGAAGTGAACTTCAAAGCCTCAATGGCAGGTGAGGGCCCAGGAGCCTGTGCTCCCAATGGCCTGCAACAGGGCCATAAGGTGGCCAGGAGAGCTTAGGGGGATTGGAGGGTGTGCTTTCTCATTTTGGATAAAGTGCCTCTCCCTTCCCCTATCAAATATAATGAATGTTACATCACAGACTGGTAACACAGAACTAGTTCATGCTGTGAACAAAATGAAGTTTGCTGTAATCCTAACAGTTTTCTCTCATTTCTCCCTGACCTTTTGTTATGTATTCAGAGAATGCTGTTACCTGAAAAATTAAGGTATATTACAACTATATTGCAAACACAGAAACATGTTAATAACATCCTTTTATCCTCCTAACCATCCAATGCTGACCAAAGAATCCCAGATCAAGCTGCATTACATCCAAGGCTTCGTAAGATCTTGGGACTTGTCCAGGATTGGAACCAGGACCATTTCAATCCAAATACCAGCCTGCTCAGAAAAGTCACAAGGCTGAGTTCCTTCCACTCACTACAAATTCAAAGTATATTGTTAACTAACAAGTGATGTCTTCATAATGCTGTATCTGTGGGGAAAGTCTCTTATCTGGGTGTGGACAGAGTAGTAGAAACTATAGGATCAAGTCCTGCCTCAAATTTCAGAATGGTAGACCCTACCCAATGGAATGTAACTAGATTCAATCCAAGGTCTAAATAATTAGAAATTTTCAATATGGATACTGGTCATTCAATTATATACTATCTCATATTATTTTCGATGCTTTTTTCTAGATGTATTGGGAGGGGCCACACACTATCTTCTAATCCTTAAAAATACCAGCAAAATGCAAAGTACAGAGAAGGTCCTTGCTAGGGACTTGTTGGTTGACAAGAGAGAAAGCCTGGGTTGATAATGCCTAATATAATTTCTTTCAATATGGGTTTTCTTTAGAAAATTATTTTTTATGATTTTTCAAGTAATTTTTTTGATACAAAAGTCTAAGATCAACATTTTTTTTTTTGCAAGGCAAATGGGGTTAAGTGGCTTGCCCAAGGCCACACAGCTAGGTAATTATTAAGTGTCTTGAGACTGAATTTGAATCCAGGTACTCCTGACTCCAGGGCCAGTTTGATCAACATTTTTCTTATGCACATCTAAATTTTCTTTGGTTGCTAATAATCCTTTACTCTAATACTAACTACTGATGCCTCACTGTGGTGTGGGAGTGACCTCTAAAGCTCCACCAGGAAAGCCTAGGCTATGAGAAGTACTATCAAGAGGTACAAGCTTAGAGCAGAAGAGCAGGGTTGTTTGCTCTGCCTTATCTGAAGATTATTAACAGGTTGGGTCATATCATTTAGGATAGCAGGGCCTCTCCCTCCTCATGGGACTCCAGAAACTCTTAAGGACAAAGAAAAGATCTGTTTTGGAAAGAATATCACAATGGAAAAATTATAGATTCTTTAGGTGCTTGAAAAATATGAAAAATTCAAATCAAAATAAATTTCAGTCATTTCAGCAAAATAATACATTAAATAACATTATTATCTGCTATCTGGAACAGGGACTAGAGTGCTGGTCCAGGTGTCAGGAAGCCTCATCTTCATGAGTTCAAATCTAGTTTCAAGCCCTTACTAGTTGTGTGATTGTGAGCAAGTCACTTTACTCTGTTGCAATTTCCTCAACTGTCAAGTGAGCTGGAAAAGGAAAAGGCAAACCACTCCAGTGTCTTTACCAAGAAAACCCCAAATCAGGTCAGGAAGAGTCAGATATGACTGAAACAACTGAACGATAACAAAACTCTAGAACCATACAAAAGGGACAAATATAAATCTAAATGTAATGACACCTAACTAATTTGCCTAACTGAATTAATGAAAAATAATAAGTGAATTCTTAAAAGAAATATATAAATTTTAAGCAAAGCAGTAACTTGAGATAGTCTTAATTTAATATCCTTCAGTAGAACTCTTAAGGAGAAGATTTTGCTTTAAAGAAAGCATAGGAAGTTTTGATGTGATGTCTCTGAAGATGACTCTGCCTAAAAAATAATGTTGATTCTAAAAAATTTTTAAAGAATTTTAAACATTCCATCTATAAATTTTCTATTTCTGATTTTTTCCTATCAATAGAAAGAAAGTATTTGACAGGCAAAAGCAAATGTTAGTACAGCTAGAAAAACCACAAACATGGAGTTACCAGAGTAATTTTTTTTCTTAGGTTTTTGCAAAGCAAATGGGGTTAATTGGCTTGCCCAAGGCCACACAGCTAGGTAATTATTAAGTGGCTCAGACTGGATTTGAACCCAGGTACTCCTGACTCCAAGGCTGGTGCTTTATCCACTACACCACCTAGCCACCCCCAACCAGAGTAATTTAACAAGTGTTCACTAATATGTAAATTCTAATCACCCAGCATTAACATCTGGCTCCTTTCCTTAGACCTAGAATTTGTGTATTTAATGATGTGCCAATAATAATTTGTGCTACCTTGTTAAAGACTCATAAGTAACAAATGAACTTAAAAAATGCAACAGGTAATCTATTTAAAAAGACAATTCCTACTGGTTTGTTGACAGCTTCCTTTAACAGTTTTGCAGTCTCTTCCCAGTCATTCTGTTTATTTTCTTCACAGATGTTTAAAGGAGACCTTCCTTGTTGGTCAATAATGTGCTGCAAATAATAAAGGGGGGGGGGGAAAGGAATTGCATGTATCATACTAATTTCAAAGAAGAAAGTTCATTAATGATTCTTAGAATTTCCCCAATACCCTAAAACTTTGATTCTCAGTAATACAATAGTAGGACAAAGTTATTAGGTCTTAAATCACAATTATTGTTTATAATATTATCTTCATTTTGTTACTTAAGAAGTTTTGAAGTAATCATACTTTGTGAATGTTCAAAACCTGGTCAATGACTAATGGTCAATAACTTCATTCGGTATGTATTGTTTTCTGCTTACAGATACACCCAATGATTTACAAAAAAATTGATTTTTTCTTAAGAAATATTAATATTCTAATCCTAGAAGCAGAAAGAACCATTTTATATGAAATTACTAGGATACTTATTAAATTCTCAAGTATAAAAGCAAAACTTGAACATAAATATGAATTGCTTTCATATCTACATTTATAAAATGACAAATACTTTTCAAAGCCAGACTCTGGGAAGGGCTAGAGTTAAACACTGTGGTATTATTACTTATGAAGTCACAATTTTTAAAAAGTGAAAGCAACTTACTCTGTCTACTTCTGGATGGTTCAGAAGGATTTGTACTATTTCAACATGTCCTCCTCCAGCAGCAAAATGAAGAGGAGAACTAAGTTGTCCATTCAAGAGGTTTGGATTACACTTTCCTTTTTCTAACAGCATTCGAGTGGCCTCAACTTTTCCATACCTACAGAAAATAGAACTTGTTAACTAAAAAATTCACCTGTGGTTTATTTTTCAATTCTATTTTTAGACAATATTCCAAAGATTGCTAAGGTTTTCTAGGACACATAACAAGGGATTAAGACATTGACGTAAATGTGTATGGTGGCTAGGGGTTTCTTCTGAGTAATTCTGGTTCAAACAATGTTTCTATTTCTGATGAACTGGGAAAACACATAACTTCCAATATGAATTGAGAGGAAAGGGGAGAAAGACAAAGTAAAATAAAGTATAAGAAAAGTGCTGCCTATATTGTTGTTCAGTTGTGTCTGACTCTCAGTGACTGCATTTGAGATTTCTTGGCAAGGATACTGAATGGTTTGCCATTTCCTTTTCCCAGCTCATTTTTCAGGAGAAGAACTGAGGTAAACTGGATGAATTGAATTTTCCAGGGTCACACAGCTAGTGTCACATTTGAACTCAAGAAGATGAATCTCTCTAACCTCAGGCATGGCACTCTATCCACTGAGCCAGCTAGCTGCCCATTTAGAAGATACAGATAAAGAAATAAGTTAGAATTTTTAAATGAGGTAATTCAAGTTAATAAACAATTAAGAACCCAATTCAGTAACTGTAAAATAACTTCAAGAAAAGAAGCTCATTTAGAATGTCCATGTGGCCCCAATAATCTGATGTAAACTAGGAGCAACAAATTAGAGTAATGATGTTAAAACAAAAATAAAATCAATAAATATTCACTAGGTATTTATTAATGCAAGTACCATGAAACAAAGAAATATAAGGTATATATGGTTCTTTCCCTAATGCAGTTCACAATGCAGATGATGATTTAAGATAAAAACATGACTAAAATTAAGCTATACAGGATTTAAATGACAATCCAATATTATAGTATAGTAAATGTAATAGAACAAAAATTAATATAGGAGGTTCAAATAAAGGAGAAATCACTTTAGGCTACCGTGATCAGGAAAGATTTCATTGGAGTAGTAGAAAATGAGGCTGAGTCTTGCAGATAGCACAGAACCTAGACAGGTGGTTAAGGAAGGGGATGAATGTAAATCATCAGGGCAACAGAGCAAACCACTGACTAAAGTGTAGAGTCCAAGAGAAGAGTGAAGAGCTAGTGCTTAGTGCCTAGGTTATAGTCACTTCCTCAATCTACACCTCACAAAGCTACCAAAATAATCTTCTAAGGTAAAGCTTTGACCATGTCAAACCTATATTTATTTATTTGTGGGGGGGGAGCGGTTCTTACTGTCTTGAGATAAAACATTCCTTTCATTATAACATTCCTTCTCATTATAACAAAAATGTCTCTCCAGTCTTCACTTTATTTTACTCTATATACTCTAGTTGGATTCTTACTGCCAGTTGAACCAAGCCAGATGGGCATTCTCCTGCCTCTACTTCCCTTTATGTACCTGCATGTTCTCTCTCAGTTTCAGGTGGGGTATTTTATTTGGATCTCGGCTTTTTTAATCTTTGTATATCCAGCAACTTGTAAAAAGCCTTATAAATATTCTAATGAATCTGTAATCTCATCTATTTGGGAGTTCTCTGTGGTGATGTAGATTGCAATCTAGCAATACTGTCTATCTACCTCTTTCCAAAGCTCACCCTAAGGAATCAACTCATTTTCCTCATATCAAAACTATCAGGGGAGTATAATGGCTGCCTAGCTGTCACCCTCTGTTCTTGTCATATGAACAGCCCATCTTTTCTTCCTGCTATACATTTACTGAATGATATTTCAACATTAATTACTGTCAACTGATTACAGGATCAAATATACTAATTACATGGGGATACTTTGAAAACAAATTCCTCAAGGTGGTGATTTGATATCTTTTGATTTTTTTAAATCACTACACAGAGTACTAGGACATAGTAGAAATAAAACAAACATTAACTAATTATAATTTAAATAACTCTGAAATCAATAATCACAAAAATGCAGAGTATAACAATCTTTTTAAAGAAAGATACTCACCAGCATGCATAATGAATAGGTGCCCAATGATCATTATCTAGCTGGTTTACTGAAAAACTATCATTGAGAAGACGGTTTAATAATTCTGAATCTCCTTCACAGGCACTTCGATGAAGAGGGAAATCATCTACCCACTGATGTTCTCTAATAATGGATAAAAGAAATGCAATTCAAAATATACTTTAAAACAAAAAAGTAGGCATACCTGAATAGGTAGACTGTAGACTAATAGGCATTAAAAATCAGTTTTAAGTTTAAGCAAAAGAATGACTATTTCTATAACATGGCAGACAGTTTTCAAGATTGATTGGTGGGTGAGAGGGAAATGGTGCTTTGTAAGCAACCAGTTAGTCTGGACTTTAGATAACAAAATTCATGATGAGGTTCATACTCAAAGATTTTCTAGCTTGGTTGAATCAGCTATACTTCATGGACACAGGGTTCAAGAACCCGGGGACACTTCTATTCCAATCAAGAGATCAGAGGACTTCAGTGGAAGATAGAATATATATCTGTATAAACTAAATATTAAACAATAATTCTAGCACTGGGCTTTAGGAAAAAGAGAGGAAATAGAATAAAATAAAAGTAAAACCGTACTTGTCTTCTGTAACACTGCTCATGCTTCTCTGCCACTTTTCTTGCTTAGGAATCTGAATCTTTGAATAATCTGGAGCTCCAAGGCCAAAGTATGGATTTATTACCACTTTATCCACCTGGTAAAAAAACCCAAAATTTGAATTATGTAAGTTATAAATCCCTCAAACAAAACAAGTACTAATACCTGTTATTCTGATGTACACAAATGATGATAAAGTTTTTATAGAGAAAAATGAATGGGTACACTTATGGACACTATGAAGTTGCTTTTGAAAACAGAATCAGCAATTCTTTCAAATACCTACTTACCCTATTTGTATACTGGAGATCTGAGCCAAACAAAGGGTTATAGATACAGGTATCTGCTTTTTCCAAGGCTAACATCTTACTTTTTATTTCTAATGCACTATAGCCCATATGAAGTGAGTTTTCTGTCTGGCTGGGTTCAGTGGCATATGCAGGATTGATGACATTAGTTTTTATCCGCTCAAGTGGGGAAGGTCGAAATAAAGCTGGAATGAAATGAGATTGTGCGTGTCGTTCATCTAACCACCTGAAAAATAGGAAGGACAAACCACAGTAGTCCTTGTTCAGCAGTGAAAATGAACAAGTCAATAATCTACTGACAGGACAGCCTTGCAAGAACATATATTCAAACTCTCTTGATGGAAGTTTTAATTTTCGTTTCTAGTTAAATAATGTGCTCTTTGCTTTTGTGTTGCTTAAGGCACACAATTACATACCTCTTTTTAATATTCTATTTACCTTGGTGATAATAACACCTTCTTTCAAAAAAAGTAGGGTATATTTTATAACTTTCATTATGTTAATCTCTATAATATCACTGGGCAATCAGTGTTGGCAATCTTATTTCACCAAAGGGGAAATTAAAAGTATAGGAGTTAAGTGACTAGCTTCTTCACAGCCTATGATCAAATCTGCCCCATAGAAGGGCCCGAGGCCATTGTTCCATCTACAGAACCTGTCATCACTTTAAAAACATGAGATAGTCCGCTGCAAACCAACAAAACCTGTACTGAGATTTGTCTAAAACATTTGTATGTCTGTGTCCAGACACTCTGTGATTTCATTTGTTTAGGCAACTCCTGGTATGGAAACTCTCTCCACTAGTACTTATTAACACCTTAAGGGAATTCAGAAACATATATTCAAAATAGCGTGTTACATTACCATGGTGCTCTCAAAAGTTGTATGTAAGCTACAGCTTTTTTTTTCACATCTGAAGAATATTCTGAGAAAATTTTATATAACTTTAAATTTTTTTCTAATGATATTTCTTACTTATCCAGAGCAATTAACATTCTTGCTGTAAGAGTAGCAAAATGAGTGCTGGATTCACTACAGACTCGCATGATGTCTTGTAAACAGTAGAAAACTGGACATCCTGGACTATAGGAATATTTAGTATTATCTAAAAAAAGGGATGAAAAAAGTAATCAGATTTTTATGAAAGACATAAGATTGCATAAATTCTTCCATTCTTTTTTTCCCCCCCATTAAATATATATTTTATTTGTTTTCCAATTACATACAATGGTAATTTCTACCAATCATTTTTTTTGCAATTTTGTTTTACAATTTTGTTTTCCTTTCCTCCTTCCCTTCCCTTCCCTTCTTTCCTCGCTCCCCCCAACAGAAGGCAATCTGATATAGGCTTTATATTTGATAGCATAAATTCTTCATTTTAAAAAAATACTTTGTTAAAAATTGCAAACTATACCAAACAGCAAGTCACTCCTCAAATGAACACAGTATTATTTAGGAAGAAACCTGGAAGATTGAATACCAAGGAAGCATTCTTACTCGTGGGAGCATCTATCATCTCTTAAATATGATAAAGGCCTGGACTCTGGGTAAAGCAGAGAAGCTCTGCTTCACTTCCTAAGGCAGCACCCAGGAAGATTAGAATGGTTTTTGTGCCAAGAAGGGTTTGGGGTGACCTATAATTTCATGGGTGTAAAGAATTCCTGGTGAAGAAATTCTCTTTCCTAAAAGCGGATCAGCCCTGCTTTGCAATTTAGTCTTATGAATTTGTGGAGCTGAGAGAACCACAGAGGATAAGAAGGGAGACTCAGAGGTCAATCTCTAGCCATTATGCTAGACTGCCTTTCATGATACCATGGTCAGATCATACAGCTTAGCACTGTACCAACCAATCTCTCATTAAGCCTGCATTCAAAACACCGTATTCATATTTGACCTAAGTTTCTAGTTATGGCCACTGATTTTTGTCAAATACGCAGTTTCTCTTTTTAGGAGGGTGGTGTTCTCCTCCATGTCTATGAAGCAGACTGTCACAATATTCTTTGGATTCATAAAAATATGTACCCATTTGTCTCTTGATTCCCTGTCAGAAAAGTTCTTGCTTATGAATTGAAAGCTTTTAAAATGCTATGTTTTCCCTTAGGTTAACTTAATAACCCACATTTTTAGATAAGAATAAAGAATTAAACTTGCCCCAAGTTTCATTATGCATTAATTTCTTTTAAACTGAAACCAGTACTGATTATTTTCTTTGTTGTATATGTTGATGTATGTTTTAGAACATAAACATTATCATCAAGATTCATACGAAACTTTCAATAAATATTAATTTAGCATCTAAAGTTTAAATGTATTCAAAAGAAACTATACCTTTGACAACTGATGGAACAATAAATAAAGATGCCTCTCTGCCCACTTTTTCTCCATCAAGAGGAAATTTCTTCATCAATACCACTCGTTTTCCTTAATATACATATAAAAAAAATTCAACCAGTATAAAAAGACCTAAATTATTTAAATTTAGTAAATGTTGAGCATTAGAAGTTTATAGACAAAGCAGTATCCAACTTTAAAGAAAAATGCAATTAGCAGGATATAGTCTATTCTTAAATCTGCCAAACAGAACTGACAAAACACTACATTACTACAAGAATGAAAGATATTCATAAAAGTGATAATCAACCCATCTAGTTCAGGGCCATAGCCTAATTCTTCAGGAGGAAAGTTTGATATGTAGAGCAAGGGAGTAACCTAGATCTAGTTTAGGGAAGGGGGTAATCATTTATCAGGATAGGGCTCTTTGGATTGGTTATCAGGTATGTTTCAAGGGTTTGAGCCCTAATAGTCTGCCCAGTGAGGACATTACAAAGTGTTGACTAGAAGTAGCAATGCACTGAAGTGCAATCAGTCTTGGATTGTAATGCACACTGAATCTCTTTCTCTATATACTGTCTTCCTTATTGACCGTGTGTGTGTTTGTGTGTGTGAGTGGATGGTGGCGGTGGGTTGTGTTGGGATACTGCTGCTTTAAACTTGAAAATTTTTCCTTTTCCAGTCCAGCACATAAGGTCACACAAATTTCATCCTAACAATTTCATGCTATGAGATCTCTTTCCAGTGGTTACGTCCCTGATGTTCTAGTTTTATTCCTCTCTTGCAGCTGGACCACGGAAACTTTCAATTGCCCTATAACCAATTTCCTCATCTTAACAAAAGGGCTTGTGGCTCTCACTGATACAGCAAAAATAACAGCAGTGATGCTACTTTCTGAATAAGCTACAAGGAAGACACATGGATAAATATATGCATCACTTATGAGGAAATTATATTTTTACTTAAAAATGACCTACTTATTTTGCAAAATTGAAAATTTAACAAAATACATGAGATCAAGAATTTTCTAATGTGATTCCAAGGAAATGAAACAAGGAGTTCTTTATGTTTAAAAAAGTGCTATTTTATCATTTCCCTGAGTTTTTCTTGTTTCAATGCAGTAAGAATTTAGTAATAAATTAAAAAAAAACTTATCAAAATATTGTTTTCTTTTTTTGGATCTTAAAAATAACATTTATTTTAGGCAAAGAAACTACATGCAAAAAATAAAATCAAATGAAATATTGGTGGGCACTTCATTAGAAGTCTGAAGACTCCACAAAGGTCCTAGTTACACTGTAGATTCAGCAGCTTACACACTCTACAGACTTCATCCCTCAATAGGAAGAAAATTATAAAAACCAGAGCAGAGGGCAGGCAGTTCTGTCTGCTCTCATTTCACTACTACATGAAACTGCTGACTTATACTAAGAGTCTCTGATCCCAGTTTTTCTAGAATCTGTTTTATATTCTCTCGTTTCCCATTGGAACTCTGCCAAGATCCTCTAGCCAGTATGATTCTCTGGAGCCTGAACCTTATTCTCCAATTCTGTCTTGCCTCCCCTTTTATTTCTAACTTTTTAACATTAATATCAACTTACCTAACAGGACAAAAAGCCCCTGGGGTTTGTTTCTTCAGTTTTTATATCAAGTATTCTGATTTATCTTTTGGATTTATGCTACCTGTATATTTTATCTTTCAACATTTTCTTTCCTTCCCTGTGATCAATCTGTGACACTTCTTTTAATTACCTATTTGAGCATTATAATTATATACATTGTAAATATATATTATATAATTGTAACTGTGAGGTAAATTAGTGAGTGGATTGTGAAACCAACTGTATTACTAATGGTCACTCTATATTTTTACAAAGCTCTATTAACTGGGTCATTTAGCAAATGGTATCTTTATATGTATTAACACATTTTCCTAGACTTGTATGAACTGATGCTGAGTAAAGTAAGCAGAACGAGAACATGGTAAATAGTAACAGCATCACCAGCAAGTGATCAACTCTGATAGATTTAGCATTCCCCAGCAAAAAGTGATCAAAGATCTAAAATTCTAAAAGATTTATCATGGAAAATGCCATCTACATCCAGAGAAAGAAGTGTTTCCTGTCTTAGTAAGTATAGGCATATCCTGCCAAATGTCATCAGTTGTGACAGTGGAGAAATTGTACAGGGAGCAGTTGGTTCACAGGAGTAGGATATATGATAACAATAAGAAGTCCCACTCTACTGGAGCTCTAGCTTTAGTTCAAATCATTAATAACCATCTAATTTGGTAATGACCAAAGGAGATGGTGGAGTTTTGTTATGTTGGAACAAGGTTGCAATATTATTGCAAAATAATATTTTCAAGAAAACTTTTATGTGGAACATTACTATAATCTCTAATCACTGCCTGAAAACAGAGATGGACCTTAGAGATGATATATGGCCAACTCCCTTTTTTTTTTAACAAATCTTTTTAATAGATGAGCCCAAGGCAGTAAATGGCCAAGTCAGGCTCCTGAGCTCATGTCCAGTCTTAAGAGCCAATGTTTTTCCAATGACCTTTGATCTTATGGATCCATTAGTGGATTTCCCATGTTTAAAGCCTGAGCGTTATTTGGGAGCCTTGCCTTTCCTTCATCTCTCACATCTAGATGATGACCAAGTTTCTTTAATTATAACTAGATAATACCTCTTCTCATATCACACAGGACCACCCCCAGGACCTGTCTCCCTTCCACCTTGTACTTTTTTGTTTCTCTGACTGTTCAAATGTCCTTCTATTTGCACACTGCGGGTGCTGAACAGGTATTTTGTTTTCTTTTTCATCCTTTACTATAAAGTTTTTAAAAAAGGTTTTATTTATTTTGAGTTTTACAACTTTTCCCCTATTATTGCTTCCCTCCCCAAGCCACCACAGAAGGCAGTCTGTTAGTCTTTACATTGTTTTCATGTTATACATTGATCTAAGTTGAATGTAATGAGAAAGAAATCATATCCTTAAGGAAAAGAAATAAAGTATAAGAGATAGAAAAATTACATAATAAAATAATTTTTTTTAAATTAAAGGTAATATAGTCTTTGGTCTTTGCTCAAACTTCACAATTCTTTCTCTGGGTATCCAGATGGTATTCTCTGTTGCAGAGAGTCCAAAATTGTCCCTGACTGTTGCAATGATGGAATGAGCAAGTCCATCAAGGTTGATCATCACCCCCATGTTGCTGTTAGGGTGTACAATGTTCTTCTGGTTCTGCTCATCTCACTCAGCATCAGTTTATGCAAATCCTTCCATACTTCCCTGAATTCTCATCTCTCCTGGTTTCTAATAGAACAATAGTATTCCATGACATACATATACTACAGTTAAGTCATTCCCCAATTGAAGGACATTTACTTGATTTCCAATTCTTTGCTACCACAAACAGGGTTGCTATGAATATTTTTGTACAAGTGATGTTTTTAACCTTTTTCATCATCTCTTCAGGGTATAGACCCAGTAGTGGTATTGTTGGATCAAAGGGCATGCACATTTTTGTTGCCTTTTGGGTGTAATTCCAAATTGCTCTCCAGAAAGGTTGGATGAGTTCACAGCTCCACCAACAATGCATTAGTGTCCCAAACTTCCCACATCCCTTCCAACATTGATCATTGTCCTTTCTGGTCATATTGGTCAATCTGAAAGGTGTGAGGTGGTACCTCAGAGATGCTTTAATCTGAATTTCTCTAATAAGTAATGATTTAGAGCAATTTTTCATATGACTATGGATCATTTTGATTTCCTCAGCTGTAAATTGCCTTTGCATATCCTTTGACCACTTGTCAATTGGGGAATGCTTTTTTTTTTTAATTTGACTCAGTTCTCTGTATATTTTAGAAATGAGTCCTTTGTCAGAAATGCTAATTGTAAAAATTGTTTCCCAATTTACTACATTTCTTTAGATCAGTGGTTTTGTCTGTGATTTTGTCCTTGATTTAATTAATTTAATGTAATCAAAATTATCTAGTTTGTTTTTAATGATGTTCTCCATCTCTTCCCTGGTTATAAACTGCTCCCCTTTCTATAGATCTGACAGGTAAACTACTCCTTGATCTTCTAGTTTGCTTATAATATTGTTTTTTATGTCTAAATCCTGTATCCATTTTGATCTTATCTTGGTATAGGGTGTGAGGTGTTATCTAATCTAAGTTTCTTCCATACTAACTTCCAATTTTCCCAACAGTTTTTAATCAAAGAGAGAGCTTTTATCCCAATAGCTGGACTCTGGGTTTAGCAAACAGCAGATTACTGTAATCATTTCCTGTTATTGTACCTAGTCTATTCCACTGATCCACCACTCTATTTCTTAGCCAATACCAGTTTTGATGACTGATGCTTTAAAATATAATTTTGGATCTGGTAAGGCTAAGTCACCTTCTTTTGCACTTTTTTTCACTGAATCCCTGGAAATTATTTTTTTTCCCTTAGGTTTTTTTTGCAAGGCAAATGGAGTTAAGTGGCTTGCCCAAGGCCACACAGCTAGGTAATTATTAAGTGTCTGAGACCAGATTTGAACCCAGGTACTCCTGACTCCAGGGCCGGTGCTTTATCCACTGAGCCACCTAGCTGTCCCTGAATCCCTGGAAATTCTTGACTTTTTATTTCTCCTATGAATTTACTTACAACTTTTTCTAACTCATTAAAGTAATTTTTTTGGAATTTTGATTGGTAGGGCACTAAACAGGTAGTTTAGTTTTGGTAGAATTGTCATTTTTATTATATTAGCTCGACCTAACCATGAGCAGCTGATGTTTGCCCAGTTATTTAAATCTGAGAGATTGTGTGCGAAGTGTTTTGTAATTGTTTTCAAAAGTTTTTGAGTCTGCCTTGGCAGACAGACTCCCAGGTATTTTATATTGTCTGAGGTTACTTTGGGATTTCTCTTTCTAGTTCTTTTTTGCTGTATCTTGCTAGTCATATATAGAAATGTTGAGGATTTATGAGGGTTTATTTTATATCCTATGACTTTGCTAAAGTTGCTAATTATTTCTAGTAGTTTTTTAGATGATTGTTTTGGGATTTTCTAGATATATCATCATATCATCTGCAAAAAGTGAGAGTTTTGTCTCTTCCTTCCTAATTCTGATTCCTTCAATTTCTTTTTCTTCTCTTATGGCTGAAGCTAACATTTCTAATAGAATGTTGAATAGTAGTGGTGATAACAGGCATTCTTGTTTCACCTCTGATCTTATTGGGAATACCTCTAGCCTATCCCCATTGTATATTGAACTGTATTGTAATTGTATGCTTAATTCACTTCCTTCCCTTTTTTCTGAAGAGTAAAATGCTCATTCTGAATAACTTAAATACTCAGCAGTTCACAATTTTTGTTTTCTGTCAAGGCCAAGAAGATTCTAGAAGCAACTTTGTCTTCCTGCTGTTTTTTCCTCCTTTAAAAACTGTAGGCATTTCCAAGTGGAAAAAAAAATGGCAAAAGTTCTAAGTTCTACACTAGTTTCTTCACAATTAATGTTGATAGTATATTGCTCACAAAACAAAGTTCTTACCTTTGATACCCTGATTGGCAGGAGAAATTGGTTTGGTAGTTTCTACTACATAATCCAAAATGCTTTGTGTTATTTCACCACTTCCCTGAAGTTTAGTTTCCAGTAAGACCTTCTTTCTTTTTTTCTTTTGTCCTTCAATGGGAACTTCAAGCAACAAAATCTTATAAAAATCCAAAAAAAAGTATGAAAAGAAAAAAAAGCTTAATACTGTCAATTTAACATCATCACAGAAGTCCACACAGAACCTAGATAATATTGGTTGAATGGGAATTAGATAACCAAATGCAGAACAACAGAATTCTATTACAGTGCTTCACCTTATATGGAGATGTCCTTGATTTGTAAAGGCTCTCCCACTAAAGGAAGACCTTTTGGCAAGTGCTATCAGATCCACCATTTCAAATATGGGCCCTAGAATGGATTATCTGTTATTGAGAAATAATTTAGCCATGTTTGGAAAGATTCGTCAAAACTTGGGTGCCAAATAACCAAATTATTTTTGACTCTTGCTAAACATAAAGACCATGTTAAGAAGGCATAAAGAGGTTATAAATTGCTCTGCTAGAGGAAGAACTCAATCATGAATCCCTGAAATATTATGTTATCTTGAAATAAATCATATAGATTAAATAACAGAGAAGAAAATCGGGGTGAGTCTGGGATACAACTTTCAAAGGAAATTTTGAAATCCATTCTATAGAAAGATGATATTTGTTTTAATGACATGTGCTCTGTTACCAATCAATCTAAGCATATTTCATTCAAAAATAATATAATTTTTAAATAAAATTAAAAATTACTCCATACAAACAGCAAAACAGAATTATTAGTAAAAATGGTATTGAAACCAACACATCTTAAATGTCAATCTCTTACTTCATATGATTTAGCTCGATATTCCCGAGAATTGAGACTGGCAGTATTCTTTGGACGAATGACAGCAACATATGCATCTTCTATATTTTCTGGATTTCCCATGGCTTCTTTTAAAAAAAACAAACAAAACAAACAAACAAAAAAAAACCCTATAAAAATCAAAACCCAAAACTTCTGACAGTTGGAAATAAGCAGGAAATCGGAAAGCTGACAGTAAGGTAAAATAAAATATGTAACACCTTTTCCAAGCATTAATCTTCATATCTCCATTATTTTTTCAAATAATTTTTGCATTCTATTTATATAAAACACAGAATCAGAATACATAGTAAAAAAGAGAATAGGCAACATTATTTAGTAAGTTAAATACTAAACTGAAATGATGCTTCTATTATTCAATAACGTTAAGATCAAGGTTAAATTATTTTCTTTGTGGATTAGTTCCTCATGTGTAAAGTATACATGAACATATAAATGGAAGTTCTCATAGATTCTTTGGACCTTAAGAGTGAATTTCTGGATAAACTGACATTAGTAAGTTAATTGCATTTTCTAGCTTTTTTTTTAAAGCACAAAGATGAATAATGAATTTGAAAACAGTAAATTACATATCTAAATTAACATTAGTTAGCGAGCTGTAATATGGCAAATGTTCATCCTAGAATATTTAAAATAAACAATAACAACTTAGACAACTATCTAGAACACAGCTAAAGAACCAGGAAGTAAAAAACAATCCTGATGGACAAAATAGATAACATTAAATCCAGATAATAAATCTAATGTACTTTTGTTAATAGGTGAGATGCATGAAACTTTTTTATACTTCTCTTAAAAACAATTTTAAGCTAGAATATAAATTAGTATGAATAGAATATAAGCTAATGCAATTTTAAGTTAAAATATAAATTAGTAGCAATAGAATATGAGCCAATACCAAAAACAAGCTCTTTGAGGGAAAGGATAGTTGTCTTTGGCTCTGCATTCCCAAAAAAGCACAGTGCTTTACTTCTAGGAAAAGTTTAAAGGATGTTTGTTAAATTTAATTAAATTGGTTTCTTAGGCAATGAAGAAACTACCAGAAAAGGAGTACAATTGCTAAAGAAAGGGCAGGTACAGAAATAAAAAGGGAGAACTGGAAAATATAGCAGTTTGGGGCCATTTAGTAAAAGGGAAAATAATCTCATAAACTATCTCTAAAGGCACTGTATCATGGCTCAGCAAAGTAACAGATGCTCATAAGGATGATCATGAGTCATTTATGTTACATTCAATATAATCTGTTTAAGCCATCAGAGAAGCTTGAGCTCTATCTTAGAAAGATTTCCACTCAAAATGGTTTATAGTTTTGCTTCCCTCTTCTTACTCATTTACATGACAGAAAATAATGTCTTAAAATAACTGTTACACTTCCAGATATTTCTAATATAATTTAAAATCTATAGATTTTTTTAAAAATGCCAAATCAGTAAAGACAGTCAAAACTATTACGGTAGAAAATTATTTACTTCTAGGAAGAGACTTTTAATAATACAGAAATAGAGGAGAAATTTTATATTAATTTATTGCTGCTGATCAAGAACAATTGTCACCTTAAAAAAGTACACCCCAAACTGCATTCCATATATGGGATGCATACCAATAATATATCAAATTTCAGAAATTCTTACTATGTACAATGATTTTCAAATATAAAAATAGTATTCCTATTACACCCAAATTTCACCTACTTCTCTTTACTCACATAGTATTCTAAACCAGGTCTGTGGATTTCATCACATTTCATGCTCCAAAGAGTTCCACAGCACAGGTTTTGGAAATGTCGCTTTCAAACTTTTCACTGGGTTTTAGACTAATATTTCTTTTCATTGGAAGCTCACAATAATGTAGCTCATGTGGTGATTCATTTAACTACAAAGGAACTTCATCAGGTTTAAATTTTACCTTATAGTATCCAGGCTTTACTTGTTCTTAGAGTAAGAAAGCAGGTATAATTCTTTTTGGGAATCTCAGTCCGGTACCCAGTGGCATTAAATTAACTTCAAAATACAGAAAAAAGAAATACCATGATTAAAAAAATATTTTGTTACATCTTAGATTTTCATAATCAAGCTTATTTAGAGACATTATTTTGAATAGTGATCTGGTAAAATCCTAGGAAAGATACAAGGTATCTTTTGAGCAAAATGAAGGATAATAAAAACATATTTATACAGGGCTTTAGGGTTTGCAGGCTACTTTACAAATATTATTTCATTTGATCCTCACAAGAACCCAGGGAAGTAGTTACTATTATTCCCATTTTACAGATGAGGGAATTGAGGCAGAGGCAGTTTATTAACATATTTATAAAGTGTCTTATAAAGTATTTGAACATTTGTCATACTGATTTCAGATCAAGTACTCTATCCCCTGTACTACCTCTGCCTAATAGAACAAAGTGACTCAAAGAAGACAAAAAAGGAGACATATTTTGCTTTCTTAATATTCGATCTTGTAAACATTTTCTTGGACAACCAAATAATTTCAAATCTACAGTGCTTACCAGATTATTACTTAAAAGGGTACAGGGGCCCTGAAGGCAGACATTATACTACATAAAGTCTCTGCATGATATAATGGCAACAACAAATGATGTGTTATTTAGCTAAAGATATTGTTTTTATCACACCATTTACTGAGGCACTTTGAAAGTCCCTATTTATCCAACTTCAGGATCTTTTAAAAGGTCCCTTATTAAGTTTATATAAAAGGGATAGTTAGTATATTTTCCCTTTGTTTTAAAACAGTAAAGTAACAACAAGACTACACTAGTAGGACTTTGCTTAATACAATCAGGCAAAAGGACTGGATTTTGGAAGGGACCTCAGTGGTTAGTCTGCCTTGGTTCTTGATTAAGAATCCCTTTCTAGGGGCAGCTAGGTGGCAGAACAAATAGGGCACCAGTCTTGGAATCAGGAGGATCTGAGTTTAAACTCAGTCTCTTAGTAGTTGTTTGGCCCTGGGCAAGTCACTTAACTCTGACTGCCTGGTAATCTTCTAAATAGTCTTGATGATTGACAGCCAGGTCATCACTCCACATTTGAATAACTCCCTCCTCTTCCTTCTAACACAGTACTTTCACCATTTCTAGTTCTGTGCTTTGGGTATAAGAACAAACTTCTTTTCTCTTCTACTCAAAGGCTTTTAAATACTTCCAGTTAGCTGTCACAGTCCTCTAAAATTTCTTTTCCGGTTTTAAAACCTCCTGTCCCTTTTAGAGTGTGGTGCCTAAGAGTATAATTAGGTCATTGAGCCATAGTGAGCTGGTAAGTACATTTAAGATTGCACATTTTTCCATATAATAGACACATTTAGTCAAAGACATACTTATGCAATTGATTTTCTTAATCCAGTAAAACCTATTCAAGTGTATATTCATTCTTATTAAATTTAACATAATTAGATTTTGGTGTTTAAAGATGTTTTTGAATATTGTCATCCAAGAATAAATAGTAGTAGTAATAGTATCTACCTCAGGGTTTAGTTAGGATTAAAGAAAATAATATAAATGTTAACTTATCACAAATGTCTAATCTATGAGCCCTCTCACATAGCTTTGTTTCACTCACAATTTGTTCAAGTACTGGCAAAAATGTTGAACAAAACATTTTATTTGCAGCAAGATAAGGTAGAGTGTGTACTTGATTAGAAATCTGCATTCAAATTCCAGGGGACATTTTTTTACTTCAGTGACCTCAGATACCCCTACCCTTTCTGGTTCTAGACTTAAGACCTTTTTTTTTGGGGGGGGGTTGCAAGGCAAATAGGGTTAAGTGGCTTACCCAAGGCCACACAGCTAGGTAATTACTAAGTGTCTGAGACCGGATTTGAACCCAGGTACTCCTAACTCCAAGGCCGGTGCTTTATCCACTATGCCACCTAGCCGCCCCTAGACCTAAGACCTTAAGGTGCTTCAGATAATTAGCTCTTATGGTGCCTTTAAATACTTCTGCTGAAGACCTGAAATCAATTGAAAAGGAATCATTTCTCATAATCACTTTCTATCAGGTGCAACATAAACTCTTGTTAGCAGGAATATCAATTGCCTAAAAACAAAAAGAAGACTTAGCTTTGTAAACAATTAAAAGCAATTTTGAAATGAGTGAGTTGGATTAAATGGTTCAGATCTTTTTCTACAGTAGATTTGTGATACTATCTGCAGGGAAAATAAATTTATAAACTTGATTTGTAAAAATGTTTCTGTTCCTTATTATCTCTGAATTTGTCTGAGAAAGCATGTGCAGAGCTAAGAATTCTGTTTAATAGATAAACTACTGGCTAGTGTGAATCCTAAAACTGTAAACCTTAAAAAATATAGGGTAAATATAAAATGACAGAAAATACAATTTATTCTAAGATCTATGATGATATCCATGGGAGTAAACCATCTGTCCAAGCTGACCACCCCATCAGAGAGAGGGAGCAGAATACTTATGCATAACAAGAGTAGACAAATAATCTTTCCTATTCTATTATTTTACACACATCTCAGCAAAGGGAAGCATTCTTCTACAACACTATTACATTACTTCATAAAGTTAAGTGCTAGGAAGGTAGGACAAATACTCCTTCCCAGGTTTAAAGGAGGATACATTCCCATGCCTCACAATAGCTAAAGAAAAAAAAAAATCAACCTTTGACCAGGATTATAGTTGTGAACCTTATTATTATTATTATTATTTCACTTTGATACAAGTCACAAACATGATTTTAAAAAGATAAAAATGTGAAGCCTGCAATTCAAGCCATTTAAAAAACAGTATCATTCCCAAGTATCCAAAATTTTAAAAATGAAATATCTTCAAAAGGTTACAGAATAAGTACGTACAATTGTCTAGGTTTGAGTGGAATGAAATGGGATGATTCAGATGAGATCGAAAAAAAAGGGAAAAGAATAAGAGGTATGGATAAATGAAAAAAAGTTCTACAGTTCAGGTGAAAAGAAGGATCTTCCCCAAATGAGGAGAGGTCTTGGTTAAGTTCAGCCTATTGGAAAGAAATGTGTTAGCCTTTCCATAATTTGTCCTATTCAGGGACAAAAGTTACCAGAGGTTTTGGCTTTAAAAGGGCAAAACAGAATTCAGTTAACAAGACTGACTTGAATAGTAGAGTCCATTGGGAGGTAAGGAAAAAAAAAAACATAACCTGTGGCTAGGCCAAACAAAGAAGGGATGGGAAGGAGGATAGAAGAAAAAGAGGGAGAGGGACTCTAGGAAGAGGTGGGGGAAGAGGAGGCATTCCAGTAAATGTGAGTCTACATAACTGGCATTAGAAGAAGATTCAGTTGTTTTGTTTACTATTGGGGAGTCCTCTCTAAGCACTCTCCTCAAATGCTAATTGGTTTAATTACCAGGGGGTACTTTGGTTGGGCCTTGACCACTCCTCTCAGTCTCTCAGTACCCTAATCTGATCATAGGGGAATTTCTAGGCACTTGTGATAGAATTTTTTTTTTTTTTAGTTTTAGTAACACAGCTAGTTAATTATTAAGTGTCTCAGGCTGGATTTGAACTCAGGTCTTCCTGACTCCAGGGCCGGTGCTCTATCCACTGTGCCACTTAGCTGCCCCATTATAGACATTTAAGTTAAAATTTACTTTTGACAAGGCTAAAATGTATTTGGTAGGAGATCTGGAGAGGCAAGGAAATGAGCAAAGTAAAGCTGTGGTTTGCAATATTTAGTTTTGATGACTAGGTAAATTTCATAGCAGGATGACAAGATAAGGGATTCAGAGTGAAAATGGAGACAAAAATCACTTGTTTATCTTTTTTTCCTTTACACTAGTATTCTTTCCCCCTTTTTATTTATCAGCTCCAAAAGAACCTCTCATATATTTGGCAGAATGATTAGAATGAAATGTGCCAGATTGGGGGGAAAAGGGCTTCTGAAATCAGTTAAGTAGGATCAATGCCCTTGAGTTGAATTGTGGCTCTGTAGAGAGATCATCATTAAAACATTTGAATGAAGACATTTCAATGCTGCAAATATCCCACTGACATTTTAGACTAAATTTACCTAAAATTGAACCCATTATTTTTCTCTCTAGAGCCTCCCATATTTCAATCCCTATTTTTTGTTGAAAGTAACTAATATCTTTCCAATTT
The DNA here is from genome assembly GCF_037893015.1 of Macrotis lagotis. NCBI lineage: Eukaryota > Metazoa > Chordata > Mammalia > Peramelemorphia > Peramelidae > Macrotis > Macrotis lagotis. The sequence continues at coordinate 48,513,150 of NC_133664.1, read as the reverse complement.
TCTAAGTTGCAAAACTGACAATTATTCTCCACCGTTCAATCTCCCCAATCCAGTCAGTTGTCCAATCTCGGTTTCCCCAACTCTCTTCCATCCCAACCCTTCTCTCCACTCACACATCCACCACCTTAGTTCAGGCCCTAATCCCCTCCCACAACAGCCTCCTAACTGGTCTCCCTCCTCAATCTTTCAGCACCCCCATTCCATTTTACACATTATTTGTTAAAAGTAGTTTTCCTTAAACACATATCAGACCATATGTCTCCCTTATTTAATCAAGTCCACTGGCCTCTGAGATAAAACATGAGGTAAAGTTTTCAGTTTTTATGGAAAGCCTTGAGTGATTCAGAAGGAATGACAGCAGTGAAGAGTCTTCCTTCAAGAGCAATAGTTTAAGAACTATTTTCTACAAGAAGCTTTCCCTGATTTCACCAACTAGTTCCAGCTGCCTCAAAAAATCTTGTATCCAACTACTTAAAACCATCGTTCATTTGCACCAGATTATCTAAAGATCCTTAAATTCTATGTTTCTGCTCAGGTATGCGTAATAGGAACAGAAAATATTTGTTTATTTGGAGAATTAAAAAGAAGTCAAGCATATACTCAAGACCCTCTTTTATCCCCAGCAGATTCTTGAGTTTAGTATGCCTTCTCTGATAGCTTAAAGCTATCAGAGCCATTTTTTCTCCACTATGTTTCCCTATTTAGACCAAATGAGTCTGGAGGCAGAGGAAATGACTAATTTTTCAGCCTCTTAAATTATAGAGGGGGTTAGGGAGTCAGTGTTAGCCTTTTGGAAAAATCATAAGTCTGTGGAAAACAAACATAATGTATCTCCTGGATGCTGTATAATTTTAGCACCTAATAAAGAACATTTGCATACAAATATATTTACATCTATCTGTATATGTATTTATCAACTTTGATGTTGTAGATTTCAAAATATGTACTTGATTACAAAAGATTGTAGCTCCTGGAAAATAGTGCTAATTTAATTTGTTGGGCTTGAAACCACAGTGCTAGGACATGGAATGATGGAATTGATAGGTCATAATCCATTTACCCTAGGCAAAGTATTCAGTTTGCCTACTTTCACTAGTTACTGATACTGGGAAGGATTAACAAGGACTCTGGCCCTGGAATCAGGACGGGAGTTCAAATTCGCCCTCAGACAATTGTGCAAGTCTCTTAAACCCACTGCCTTAAATAAAATTAAAACAAGAAGACTATGACATGCAAACTGAAAGTCCTACTCTTCTGGGCTCTAGTTTACATCTCCAGTGCTCTTCAAAACACCTGTACCTCCATGTCCTATAGGGATTGAAAATCCAACCTCTAAATTGAGATTCTAAAATGTTTTGTCCTAAATCTATTCCTCTTTTGTCTTCATTATATATCAACACTTCTATTCATCCAAATTAACATGCTTGCCATGGCATCATCTCTGATGGCATGATCTTTTTTGAGAACAAAGGAAAATACCATCATCACCACCATCACTGTCATCATCATCATCATCATCATCATCATCATCATGGCAGACAACCGTTGAGCTCTTTCTATACTTTGTTGTTGTTCAATCTAGTTTGACTGTGTGACCTTGTGAACCACAATATACAATACTATCTAAGGGTTTTCTTAGCAAAAACTCTGAAGTGGTTTGCCATTTCCTTCTCTAGGGGATCAAACTGCAAACAGAGATTAAGTGACTAGTCTGGGGTCACTCAGGTAATGTGTGAGGCCGGATAGAAGCTGAGGTCTTCCTAACTTTAGGTCCACTCTATCCAATGACCCACCTAGCTGCCTCCCATCCCATACTTTTATTTGCAGCTGTTACTTTGTTTCCTCAGACTAAAAGCCCTTTTCTCCCTCAACTTAAATTCCTTCTACCTAATTTTTAAAAATTTTTATTTAATCTTTTTATTTTATTTTTTTTAACTTTAATTGTATTTATTCAAGGCAATGGGGGTAAGTGACTTACCCAAAGTCACATAGCTAGGCAATTATTAAGTATCTGAGGTCATCTTTGAACTCAGGTTCTCCTGACTCCAGGGCTGGTCCTCTATCACACTGTGCCATCTAGCTGCCCCTCCTTCTGCCTATTTTTAAAAGTCAATTCAAGAAAAATCTTGGCTGATTTTCCTCTTCCCCCACCTTAGGTTTCATAAAATGCTTTGTTTGTTTTAAATTCATATCAAAAATACATTTGGGGGGGTGGCTAGGTGGTGCAGTGGATAAGAGCACCGGCCCTGGAGTCAGGAGGACCTGAGTTCAAATCCAGCCTCAGACACTTAATAATTAGCTGTGTGGCCCCGGGCAAGCCACTTAACCCCATTGCCTTGCAAAAACTAAAAAAAAGAAAAAACAATACAGTAGCAATCTGGATATGATTCACATATACTTTTTAGCACATTGTTACTGGTAAGAGGGAACCAGGGTTTTTTCTCTCAATTCTGCATTTCCCCCAGCATACCTTGCAAAAACTAAAAAAAAGAAAAAACCCAATTGTACAGTAGCTATCTGGGTGTGATTAACATATACTTTTTAGCACATTGTTACTGGTAAGAGGGAACCAGGGTTTTTCCTCTCAATTCTGCATTTCTCCCAGCATACCTTGCAAAAACTAAAAAAAAGAAAAAACCCAACACATTTTGTACAGTAGCTATCTGGGTGTGATTCACATATACTTTTTAGCACATTGTTACTGGTAAGAGGGAACCAGGGTTTTTCCTCTCAATTCTGCATTTCTCCCAGCATAACTGGCACCGGGTGCAGGTAAAATAAACGCTTCTTAAAAAACCCAAGAGCTCCTTCAGGTAGAAAATCGTGGCCGCGGGATGCTCGTCCTCCCTCCTGGAAGGTCTTGCCATCGCGGAGGCGATGCCAGGACGAGCTCAGTGCCCCTGGGGGGCTGCGCCAGGCCACCGGCCTCACTGCCCGCTCCGGGGCCAGGTGCGAGTCCGGGGCCCTGGGGAAGAGGTGACCGCGGCTGCGCGCTGAGCCGCGGAGGCGCCGCTACAGCGGCACAAAGCGGCCCGAGGCTTCTCCGGGGCAGCGGGGCCCGGAACCCCCCGCGCCTCCAGCCCGGGCCGGGCCGCTCCGAGGGGGTCTCCCCGCCCTCAGCCCGGGGTGCCCCCCGCCCCCGCCCCGGGCCCAGGCCCCCCCGAGGGAGGGGCGCGGCCGCGCTTACCCAAGCCGAGCGGGCCGGCGGCGGAGGGGGGTGGCGGCCGCCGCCTGCGCATCCCCGCCCTCGCCAGGCGCCGCTTCCGGGGCCAGGAACAACGCCGCCGCCGCCGCCGCCGCCGTGCCCGGGCCCGAGGCCCCGCCCCGAGCCGCGCGGCAGCCCGGGGGAATCGCTTCCGGGGCGCGCCCTCTAGCGTCGCGGCGGGGTCGGCGGCGCGCCTTCAGTTTCCGGGTCGCCGGCCCGAGGCGCCGCTGCCTTCTCCGCCGGAGCCTGCCTGCGGAGCGCGGCCGGTCGGTGCCGTCGGCCTCGGCGGGAGCGGAGCGCGAGGGGCGGACGGGCGGCTCGAGGATGCGGCGGAGCTGAGCGCGAGGCGGAGGCGCGGGCCCCCGCCCGGATCTCCCGAGAGGCGCAGCCGCGGCCCCGAGGCATGGGGGGCGCCCGCCCTGCCTGAGCCCCGAGCCGCGCCCCGGGCCCCCTCCTCACCCCGGGCCCCAGGCCGGGGCGCGGAGCGGGGGAGGGGAAGCGGCGCCCCGCGCCCCGCCAGCCTCGGTGAGTACGGGCCGCGGCCCCGGAGCGGTCTCCCGGAGGGGTCTCCCGCAGGGCTGGCGCCCTCCCGGCGGGCGGTTGCGCGGACCCCGGAGAGCGTTGGGGCGAGTCGGCCCCGGAGGCGTCCTGCCAAGGAGCGGCCGCGGGCCGGCCGTGACCTTCCCGCCCTGGCCGGGGAGCCGGCCTTCCGAGCCCGCGGCTGCCGCCGTGCCCGCCCGGCCACCGGCGCTGCCCGGCCGCTGCCGCCCGGCCGCCCTCGTGTCCGGGGGTGTCGGGCAGAACTTGGCAAACAGCGGGCGTCGCAGGAGCGAACAGGGGAATCGAGGCCTCGAATGATACTGAGTTGCTTTGAAGCATGCTGCCGGGTACTGTGGGACACAGATGGAAACGTTTTGAAGGAATCATTGGGCTGTGTACCTTTTTTTTTAGGTTTTTTGCAAGGCAGTGAAGCTAAATGGCTTGCCCAAGGCCGCAGGGCTAGGGAATTATTAAGTGTCCGAGGCTGGATTTGAACCCAGGGCCTCCTGACTCCAGGGGCGGTGCTCTATCCACTGCGCCACCTCGCAAAAAAAGCCAAACTTAAGTTTTTACCCTACACTGTAAGATACTAACATAACCCCCCCCCCCCCCGATTTGAGTAAATAAAATATGTGGATTTTTTCCTTAAGCAGCTTTTCTTGAGACTTCTAACAGCCGAAATTAGTTTTTTTTTTAATGTGCTCCCAATCTATAACACTCAAATATGAAATTGGCCTAAAAGAGTTAGCCATATCTTAGTTTATCAGGAAAGGTATTTGACTTGCCTAGTTTCAGGAGCACACACCACTAGTGGAAGTTCTTGTTTTGGTCTTGAGTGGTGAAAACACTCAAAATTTTTCAGAGGAAAGAGAAGTGGAATTATAGCAGTCATATCAGGAATAATCTTTGTTAAAGAAACTTTCTTCATTCTCCCAAAAATCTACTCAATTTCCTCCCCTCTTTTGTTAGACATTTTACATGTTCACAGGTTAAAAATGTTTAAATTTCAGAATGTACTCTAAGGGAATTATGTCTAATTTGTCTTTTGAACTGAGTTTCTGCTAAGCAGTGTGGGGGACCTGACTGAGTCATCTATAGTAAATGCTTGTTGATAGCATTGCTCCCAATTTTGTGATAGCTTTACTTCAGAAGGAACGAGTTTTCTTTCCCTTTGTTCCTGACTTCTGTTATGTGATGGCTAGGATGTGTGTAAGTGAACTACAGAGTGATTTTGAGTTAAGTAATCCAATAAATGAGTGGTAAATAATTTCTGATTTAGATTGAGTTATATAGGTCAGGCCTAGAAGTAATCTGAAAAATCATTTCATCTAGGGGAAAGAATGCCAGCCTTCAAATTCTAATCTTGTCTGCTAAATGTTGGAACAATCAATCAAAAAAGAATTTAATGAAAGCTTCCTACAAGATAAGTGCTAGGCATATAAAGATAAATGAAGCAATTAAGCATCTGAGAAGCTCAAATTTTGATATATAAAAAAATACTGATTTTCATAAGCTGTCAGAGAACAGACCTTTTTTCTCCATTTTTTTAGTCTAGGATTCTGTCCCTAGCAACCTTGACATCCCGAGGTTCTTTCATTTCACTTGAGTGGGTATACTGAAGTGTGTTCGACTTTTTTGGGGAATGCACAGTGTTTAGCACATGGTGAACTTATAAAAAATGCTTATAGAATGACACTTCTTGAATCAGTAGACCTTGCTAGTCTCAGTTCTTAATCTCTCCAGTTCTTAAGGGTTTGTATTCTCAGAGAAGCTGTGCATCAGAGGAAGGCAATGGTAAAGGCTTATGTTATTGACGGTGATTCAGTTCTATTCTCATTCTTGAATGAGAATCAAAATGAAGTCCTATCCTAACTATTTCAGGCAAATCAATAAGCATTTATTAAGCACCTACTATTTGCCAGGTATTTACAAAGTGTTAGGGATACCAAAAGAGGCAAAAGATAGTTGCTGTTCTCAGTGTTCACAATTTAGTGGATCAAAAGGGACCTAGAGATCATTTGCCCATACCTCTCACTTAATAGAAAAGAAAACTGCGTCTAAGAGAAGGAATGTAATGTGCTCAACATCACACAGATGATAAATAACAGCTTCTGAACTTAAATTGAAATTCTGTGATTCCACATCTATAGGAAATTTCTGTTTCCCCAAGTTGTTGGGTTATTTAGTTTGTTTCTAGTTTGTTTATTCTAAAAGGAACCTTCCTTCACCTCTGATAACTTTCATTTTCATATTAACAGGACTTTACTTATGCTTTACAACTTTTTTGATTTTCTTTTCTCTAAGACCTTCCAAAAGGGTAATCATTTCATGTGTTAAAAGGCTTAAATAACACTTTTCTTATCCTTTCAGATACTGATTTAAATGTTTTTTAGAAGTTGTATAAGAAAGGAGACATTCTTTAACATCTACCATGTGTGAGGAATTGTTCTTAGAACTTTACCATTGTTATCCGATTTGATCCTACCACAAATCTGTGAGAGCGGTTCTCTTATTACAGTCCCCATTTTACAAATAAGTTAAGTGATTTGCCCAGGGTCACACAGCTGGCAAGTATCTGAGACTGGATTTAAACTCAGATCTTCCTGACTTAGATACAGTGCTCTGTCCACATAGGGGGCCTTGATATCAAAAATTTGCTGAACTGCTGCTATAGACTTTTGTGGAAGTTGCATTTCTAATTTTCTTCAACAATACCTGTCAACTAAGATGATACTATTATTGCTCTTTTTGGCCAGTTTCTGAAAAAAAATGCTTCTATATTTCTAATATAGTAAAGGTAAGTAATTTTCCTTTACTCAATATGAGTGAACATTTCATATTTAACATACCTCAAACGTTAAAACTTCTACTCAGTATAAATTCTTATTGTGAATGTTTTTATCTTTGAATATTTTCCTTTATTATTTAGGTTAGCATTCTTTTAAAATTCAGTTAGCCTCACTTTACTCCTAGTGCTAAACAAAGTGCCATTAAAAAATAATTGGTGAATAGTTGATTATCAAAATTATTGAAAGATATTTGAATCACCAGGCTTTTCCCATAAGAATCTCTTTTAGATATATAGACTTAGCTAATTTGTTTTTCTAAAGTTTTCTTGAACCTTTTTTTTTAAACCTGTTTACATTCCTGTAATCAACTAGAATTTATTCAGCCTGCTTAATGCCAGGCACTATACTAGGCTCTGATGATACAGACACAGACTGAAAATGAAAAATCCAGTCTCTGGTTTTCAAGGGGCTCATGATCTCTTGGAGAAGCTAAATGCAAACACAGATGTCAAATCAAGAGAAATGCAGACTAATTTGGGAATGATTTCAGAGAGAAAGCCCTAAATGTGTGTACTTAATTTCTGATTCCCTGATAACTATAAACGTGCCCATGTCTCCTTCATGCTCAAAACCCCCTCACTTTACCCATTAAACTCCACTAGCTAATCTCACTCCCTTTTGAAGGAAACTCTTCGAGAAAGATATTTACAATAGATGATTATGTTTCTTTCTCGCTCAGGGAGGTGATGCCATGACAAGCACATGAATTGCATTTGAGTGAAGGGGTGCTGTGCTAAATTACCAGCCTCACTTTCTCCTTTAGAGCCATCTGGGGTCTGGTGGCCAGATACGAATCAGGACGATGGCCCTGGATGCAAGTTAATCAGGGTTAAGTGAGTTGACCAAGGTCAAACAGTTAATAAGAATCAAGTATCTGAGTCTGGATTTGAACTCCCATCCTCCTGAGTTTTAGGCCAGTGCTCTATCCACTGTGCTGCCTTGTTGCTCTCAGAGAGAAAACCCTAAAATTTAGGAGGACTGGGGAAAGATAGTGGTCAAGCAAAAGAGAGAATGAGGGTGTAGTTAGGTAGGAGAAACTGCTCAAAAGTCAAGGAGGCAGGGACAATTAGGTGATGCAGTGGATAGAACATTGGCCCTGCAGTTAATGGGACCAGAGTTCAAATCTTGCTTAGGACACTTGATACTTACTATGTGACCTCAGAAAAGTCACTTAATCCCATTGCTTTACAAAAAGAAACAAAAAGGTAAGGAAGATGAGTTGACAATTAAGAGGTCAGTGGTAAATTGGAAAAATTTAAATGGAAGGATGAGATCAGAAGGGAGGTAAGAAGAAAGTGAGTGAGAAAGAAGCAAAATCATCTATTATAAATGTCTTTCTCGAAGAGTTTCCTTCAAAAGGGAGACAGGACAAGGGAGATAGCTAGTGGAGTTTGATGGGTCAAATAAGGGGTTTTTGAGCATGAAGGAGACATGGGCATGTTTATAGTTATCAGGGAGAGGTTGAAGATTGGCCATCTACTTTGTTTCCAGTCCTTTGCTCTTAGAAAAAGTGCTTTTGTAAATATTTTGATATATCTGATGACTTTTGGCCATTAACCTCTTATTCTTATTATTCTTAATTATTCTTAATATGTAGGTGAATAGTCTCTGAGAATTGCTATGGTCAAACAATTGTTCAATCTGTGGTCAACCTGTTAATGAATCTGTCCAAAGAGATTATATGACAGTATTACTAGTTTGGTAAAATATTTTAATGCTTGCACCCTTCTGAATAGCCTTTGAATACAAGGTCATCTCCATAACAAAATGAAATGAAATGCTGGAGAAGGATTTTAGGGAGGGAATAGAATGATAATTTATAAAGATGAATTTACTTTTTTTTTTTAGTTTTTGCAAGGCAGACGGGGTTAAGTGACTTGCCCAAGGCCACACAGCTAGGTAATTACTAAGTGTCTGAGACCGAATTTGAACCCAGGTACTCCTGACTCCCAAAGCCGGTGCTTTATCCATTGTGCCACCTAGTCGCCCCAATTTACTTGTTTTTAATTTTTCTGCAAAATTGCTTTTGACTCATTGTTCAGTTCACTTAGTGATCAGTTTCATTTATATTAAAGAATCAGCATTGTGTTCCTAGGTATTCTGTAATATATATAATAATACCTGTTAATTTTTTTTAATAGAATCGGTTTTTATCAAATAGAGGTTCATTACTTCTAGAGTTTGGGTTTCTTTGAACTTTTATAGCTGTTCTGCTACTGTGGAGAGAAAGACCTTTGACTAAATCTGTTAGACAAACTAATGGTTTTTCCAATTAAGTCAAACCTTATTTTTGGTTTCTGCTTGATGCCAACCAATTTAGTTTTTCAAGTATTCATTTTGGTGTCATATAGTTTTATTCTGACCTTAAAATGAAATAGTTGTGGAATATGATTGCTCTCTATTCCTACTCTTAATTGATATGGTTCTAGAAATGCTAAATACAGAAATAAGAGAACAAAATTTCCTTTGTAGGTGGGCATGATGGTTTATTTAGAAACCCAGCCAAAAAAAAGTCTAATTCGGTTAAATATCATTATTTAGAAGTCCTGAAAGGTTAGGAATACCCCATTAGTAGAGGTCTTGCAACAAATTAAATGACCACTTGTTGGGATCAGGTAGAGGGAATTACTGTTCAAATATGGGTTCAATTATTTGGATTATGAGAGGTGTTTTTTGGGGGGGGGTTGCAAGGCAAACGGGGTTAAGTGGCTTGCCCAAGTGTCTGAGACTGCTTTTGAACCCAGGTACTCCTCTCCAGGGCTGGTGCTTTATCCACTATGCCACCTAACCGCCCCTATTATGAGGTTTTTTTGATACTGTTAAGACTCTGCCTTACTTTACAGGATTTTTATAAGGAGAGCAGTTTGCAAATTATAAACTATGATAAATGAATTATTATAAGAAAAAAATTAGCTATTCAACCATTTTCTCTCCTGGAAATAACAGGTTCTTGTCTGTTACTACATTTTATCATAGCTATTTAGGCCTCTCTTTTAAAGGATAGATCTTTGAGTAGATTACATTAAAAAAAAATTTCAGCTTTTCAATGGAAGTTTAACATTGATCAACTGAAACAGCTAAATGTGTTCAGTTATTTTCATTTAAATTAATTTCATTAAAAGAATTTTTCAGCTACTTTTAAGACTTCAATAGGATCTTTATCAGATTCCAGTTACTTTTTCTTCTGCTATGGTCTTAGTTCTTTCTAATTCTGCTCTATTTATTTTTCTGTTATTTCATAAAGATCTCAATCCAGCCCAAGATCACCCAGCTAGGGAATTAGTAGATGTCTGAGGTTAGATTTGAACTCAGGTCCTCCTGAATCCAGGACTGGTGCTCTATCCTTTGTGTCACCTAGCTGCCCTCAATTCTTGAGTAGATTTATTTTTAAGTGATTTTTTTTTTTGAGCATATAAGTACAACAGTGGAAGTAATGGGTCAGACGTGGATTATTTTTGTTATTATCTGATGCATTGTCAAAAAGGTTTTCTAAGCTATGATAGAGTATGCATGATTTTCCCACAATTCCTTCAACACTGAGTTCATTGCTTTTCGTTATTTTTGCCACTTTGGTGAGCACAATAGGCATAGTGTGTCGATTTGCATCTGTTTATTAGCATTTTTCAACTGATAATCTGTTCTTTTGAAAATCTTTTTTTCTATCCTTTGATCTTTTATGCATTATAGAGTAAGAATGAGTACTTTTCAGCAAGTTCCTTCTATTTTTTTAAATGTCAGAAGTTTTGTCCTATTAGGCTATATAATTGACTATAAAGTGTGAATTTAAATCCTTTTCTGATTAGATTATCAACACATTTCTCATTTATATTTATTAAGTAATGAATTTTATTTTCTATGGGTTTTTTAACTTCTGGTCTACAGAAAAATTCTACATTTCTTTGTGCAAAACCTTTTCAATTTAATGTAATCAAAATTATCCATTTCATACATTGCTTTATTCTTTATCTTTTTTGTTTATAAATTATTCACCTTTCCATAAATCGATAGGTAATATGTTCTATGTTCATCAGATTTTCTTGTAATATCTCTCTTGATATTTAGATCATATATGTTTTGTGATAACTGGTATAAAATATTGATATAGAACAAAATTCTTCCAGACTGATATAAAATAGTTGGGAAAGCTGGAAATCAAATAATGAATTCTTATCCCCAAAATTTGTCTTCATATTTGTCATTGGGACATTCGCTGCTGTAAATTTTAAGTCTACTATGTTTCCATATCTACATTTCTATTTTTTAGTCAGTAGTTGATAGTTTGATAATTATTGCTACATAATATAAGATCTGGTTGTACTAAACCTCCTTCTTTTATATTTTTTCCTTAGTACCATTGATATTCTTGACCTTTTCTTTTTCTGAATGAATTTTATTTTTTCTAAGTAAAATAATTTTTGGGGAAATTTTAGAACATTGTTCTTAACCAAACAAGAGTTGAGGAAATTTCAAAAGATAAAATAGTTAAGTTTGATTATATGACACAGAAAAGCTTCTAGACTAAATCGTTGTACCTATTGATATGAGGGAAGCAGCTTAATGGGGAATTTTTTTACGTCAAATTATTGACTCTTATGTTGCCTCTTGGCATAATGACAGTAAAAAATTTTAATTACACAGAGAAAAAATAATTCTTTTGCATTTTTATTATAAATTGATGGATTTAGTCTTCAGCAAAGGCTGCATCTATTGACATTTGTTTTTTCAAATCTTGCCCTTTGACAAATACTGGTATTGTGATTCTTGACGAATTTTATCCTTTTATCATTTCACCAAATTCTTCAGATTGTATTTTTTAGAATTCTGTTTACTAATGAGATTATGCCTCTGAAAAGAAAAAAAAATGAAATCTTGCCAGTTTACTGATGTTAAAAAACAATCTTGAATTTCTAGCATAAATCATAATGAATCATGATAAATAACTTTGTGTATTGACTATATTCTTTTGGTTAATGTTTTTTGTTTTTCATAGTTTTGCATCTGCATTCTGACCCATCCATGAATATACTTGCAGCCATTTAGGGAAATTAATCTATTTAAATTTCTCTTTTTGGAGGTTTCTTGATTAAAATTTTTTTTTTAGGTTTTTTGGTAAGGCAAACAGGGTTAAGTGGCTTGCCCAAGGCCACACAGCTAGGTAATTATTAAGTGTCTAAGACCAGATTTGAACCCAGGTACTCCTGGCTCCAGGGCTGGTGCTTTATCCACTACGCCCCCTAGCCTCCCTTGATTAAAATTTTAAAGGCATTTTTGTTTCATAGAAATCTTAAGTGTGTGGGGTAAAAATCCACCTTAAAAAATAGAGACTCATCTTAGCAAAACAAAGTTTATTTTGGCTTTTCTCAAGAAAAGGGCACACTCCAAAGTCTCACAAAGGTAGTGAAGATCAAGGAACTGCCCCAAATTGACAGTCAAGCAAGATTATATGGCCTAATGCTATCCTCTCCTCCTCCCTATTGACTCTCACTGTCACTTTATTGGTTAGTCTTCAGAGTTACATTCTACTTGTGAAAATCTACTTCAGCAACAAAGAAAAGAATGAAAGGTGTTTCATAAAATATTACCGCACCATCCAGATGGTGAGAGTAACCTTCAGGATTATAGCTATCTTATAGAAGTCATGTAACTTGTCTTGGAACATAAGGTCTGGGAACAGTCTACTTATCATCAGACAAGAAGAGTCTTTTGAGCTTCTTTGGAATGTAAGGTTTTTCTCATGGGAAAAAGTCTAATATCCTCCTGGTGGTCAGTAGAAGTAGTGTTATCGAAAGTTAGAGTGAACCACCTGTTTGGAATACAAGGGACTTTGTTCTAGAAATAGTTTTAAGAATAATAGTTTGTTCTTGCTTTCATATTTCTTAACCATGAGAGGACTTCACTAGGAATATTAACCCTGAAATGGTTTTATTGAAAATGTTCCACTCAGAAGTAATGGAATAATGGGTGTGTGTGTGTGTGTGTGTGTGTGTGTGTGTGTATGTGTTTATTTATTTATTTTTTGCATATACTCATCCTCATAGATACATTTCTTTTCAGTACCAGAGTTACTTAAGATGATGATCATGCATTATTTAGAAAAAAATAAAATTCATTTAGGAAAACAAAAGGTTAAGTATATCAAAGAAACTAATGGAAATATATAAAGGAATGAGGTTTAGTACAGCCACATTGTGTGTGTGTGTGTGTGTGTGTGTGTACACATATACTTAGATTAGATTGTTGTATTCTCATTGCAATATGGAAGTGTCCTTGAATTTCAGAAAACTTTTACCCAAATTAAAAATTTTGGAAAGTCTGGAGCAGTTTCACTGATTGTCCCTCTTGTTTTGAGCTTTCTCATGTCTTGGCCTTCTCACATTCTTGGAGTCTCAGCTGGAGTCCTACCTTCTACTTGGTGCAGTTAGGAGCAAGTGCCAGCCCTGAATCAGGAAAGAAAACTGAGTTCAAATATTGGCCTTAGGCATTTGACACTTGTGTTTGACCTTGGGCAAGTCACTTAATCCTGATTGCCTTTCATTCAGGGCCATCTCTAGTCATCCTGATTCCTATCTGGACTCAGATGGTTCCAGAGGAAAAAGCGAGTTAGATGATTTAGTACAGTATCCTCTCACCGGGATCCCTTTCATGTGCATGTCATGATAATCTCCCTGATGAGGAGAATGAAGGACAAACAACTTCTTTTACAGGAAGCCTTCCTCAGTCCTCCTTAATCTTAGTGTTTTACTTCTAGGATTAATCTTCCTTCTCCCACACCTCAATTTATCTGTCTATATCTTTTTTTTACTTGGTTGTTGACATTATATTGTCTTCTCTGTTAAGATTATGAGCTCCTTGAAAGTTAGGGCTGAATTGTTTTTAGATTCGATTTTGAGTTTGTCTTTCCTTTGCATTTCTAGTGCTTAATATGGTACTTTGGGCACATAGTCTCAGTTTAATAAATACACTCTGAATAAAGGCTCACTATTACCTGGAGGGCCTAGCAAAATTCAGAGAGGTTCATCACTAGGTGAATTGCAGTGTAATGAATTTTTTTTGAAGATCATTTATTAAGTTATGGAAAAGTTAAGCAATTTTCATCATTTCATATTCTTGAGATACTGTTGAAATAAGTTTGACTTCATGAAATTTACATCACTTTCTAGCAATACTGGGATTGAAGAATTATTTCATACTTTGCAGAAGAGTTGTCATTGAAAAATTGATTTAATTCATTTACAAAAATTTTCCTTTAAAATTCTATAACTAGGAGGCAGCTAGGTGATGCAGTGGATGGAGCACCATCCCTGGAGTCAGGAGGACCTGAGTTCAAATGTGACCTCAGACACTTAATAATTGCCTGACTGTGTAACCTTGGGCAAGTTGCTCTTAACCCCATTGCCTTAAATAAATTTTAAAAAATCTATTACAGGTGGCGCAGTGGATAAAGCACCGGCCCTGGAGTCAGGAGTACCTGGGTTCAAATCCAGTTTCAAACACTTAATAATTACCTAGCTGTGTGGCCTTGGGCAAGCCACTTAACCCCATTTGCCTTGCAAAAAAAACTAAAAAAAAAATCTATAACTGAATTACTTCTGAAGCTTTGGAATTGAAGGCATATTTGAATATCATGTCACATAGCATCAAAAAATGTATATTTGAACGTTCCACTAACTTGTGATCTTGGGCAAATAATTTATTCTCCCTGATCCTTAATTTTCTTGCCTGGATTCAGAAAGACCTAAGTTTAAATTCAGCTTCAGACATTTAATATTAGTTGACCCTGGCAAGCTACAAACCCTCTGTTTTCTCTCATGTAAAATGAAGATCATAAACATCTACCTCACAGGGCTTTAGTGGGATGATTGAACTAAATGATATCTAAATCTTATCCTAATAAAATTGATACTCATGATTCATGTCATTAAATATTAAATTATGTTTAGCCTACCCTTTAAGAAAATGAAATGAACCAAGAAATGGAGGAAAATGAAGTACATAGGATTTCATTTTTACATAGAAATGGTTATGACTATGTTTATTCAGTGTTTAAAGTTAATACTCTTAGATTTAAAGCTGGAAGAGACTTTGAAGGTTATATATCCAATCTCCTTATTTTACATACAAGGAAACTGAGGCTCTGAGTTTAACTTGCCCAAAGTTACATAGGTAGTAAATTGTCCAGATTTGGACCTTTTCTCTGACTCTAAAACCAACATGCCTTCTACTTGGCCATATTTGCCTCCCTTTTAATGTTACTTCTTAATGAGAGAAGAGGTAGGGAAATATTTGTCATCACATTTGGACAAATAATATTCAGAAATTATTATACATTCATCTTTAATTTTAACTTTCAATTTGCATTTCTGTAATAATTAGTGATTTAGAGCAATTTTTCATATGACTATGGAGCACTTTGATTTCCTCATCTGTAAATTGCCTTTGCATATCCTTTGACCATTTGTCTAATTTTAACTTGTAAAGAATTGTATGTTATCCTGAAAAAACTATTTTTCCTTTTCCATAACATCAGCTAAATGAGGCTTCATTGTATTTTCCTAGAAATACTGGCAAGTAACATTCTATAGTTCCATTTTGTGTTTGACTAGCCAAATAACAGTGATGTTATAGTAAAATCTGTATTCTGAAAGTTATAGCCAGGAAAAGAACCATGGGTCTGGCTCAGTGCTCTGCCTCCAGATGTGTTCATTGAACTATGACATCAGAGGCAGATCAGCCAGTCATCCTTTCCCCTGTTGATGTTCTACAACTATCTTATTGTTTGTTAAATGATTGTGATTTCAGAAATAAACTCGCTAGATTCCTTTATTTTTTCTTAGGACTGCCCTGTATATAACAGGTAATGCTCATGATTACTTGGTAACCTGATGCCTTCAAGGAAACATGCCCTGATGTTTTAATCTTTAGAAAATTTAGTTTGAATCTTAATTTGTAATGAGTTATTTTTTTAAATAGAATAAATTATATACTTTACTTTGATATTTTAATGATCTATTATTCTAAGAATGTGTATTTTTCCTTAATCCTTCCCTTCATCCTTCTCTTAATCCATTATATTACTACCTATCTTCTTATTCTGTAGGCTCTTTCTTCATGTTTTATCAGCAGTCCTTTATAATAATGGAGATGTCATTGAGGTTCTTCTCAGCTTGTATCTTGCATTAACTAGTGTACCCTAAACAAATGGAGTGTCATTACCTAGTTTCATTCTTGCTTAAATGATAGGCCTTTCACCTACTCTTTATGCTTTCTGAGATTAAAGTCATACATACACACACACACACACACACACACATATATTTCTTTTCAAGACTTGTATATCTTATCACTATAAGAATTCATATTAAAGGAGAGAAGAAACCTTTATTTGTTTAGGCAGACCTCAGAACTAATGGTGATAATTATATATCATGAACATTTGAGTTGTGTTTCTTATCTGTCATCCCATGTATTTCTTATTCCTTCTAGGGTATTCCTATATCGTTAACAATGTAGAGAGCCAACATCATCATGAACTTCTGCCTGAAGTTCATCTTTCCTCAAAAAAAAAGTGAGATTATTAGTTTGTTTAAAAATAAAAATTTTTTTCATCCTTCCTTGAATTAGAATGAACTCCAAATTGGTATTTCCATGGTTCCAATGAATAGGCAGATAATTTTGAGATAAAATTAGATTCCCCTGAAAGGAAACTGCTCCAAAATTGTTTGACAATATTTTTTTTAAGTATTCATTTTCAGCTGCTTTATTTCAGTAAATAAAGGTTTATTTAAATTGAGCTAAATTGCCATGCTTTAAAGATTACTAGTTTTTCTGGTACCCTAAAATCTTCCACACTAAAGTTAAAAATCTCTCTTGACTTCTGAAACTACATATATATTATATATAAACACATATATTTAATTTTCTAATAACATAGGAAAAGGAGATATTTATAACAGCAGTTGTAATGGCTTAGGATTGTTGTATAATATCTCTGTGTAACTTAACAGAATTTTCTTCTTTAAAAAAAATTAGGTTTCTTTAGAAGTAAATTTGGAATAGAACTAACTTGCCTACTTTCAAATTATACCATATGCTTGGGTTGGATTTTGTACTCTTCACAGTAGAAATAACTTAAGACTTTTGCTTCAGCATGTACTCATGTATAAATAATTGGGATCCTCTTCCTAATTTGCTAGAAATAATGATAAAAACTTTAAAACCAAGTAATTGTATAGCAGCTTAATGTATTGGTATTCAGTCATTTAGAATAATCTTGAACAGAGAATAAAGCAAGAAAAAAGAGAAAGGAATTGTCTTCTATTAAGTGCCTAAGATGTCCCAGGCATTTTTTACAAATATTATTATCATCTGATAAAATGGCCATTAAGACTTTATAAAATCTTTTTAAGAGAAAGGAAAAGGACTGAGCAGCTCTCAAATTGTGGGTAAAAATGAAGCCTAATGATTTTAACAGCTTGGTTATTACTTGGTTTCTCCTTTAAATATATAACAATAGATGAGAAACAGCCCAGGGGAATGGGCTTCCTAGGGAAGTAACAAGATAAACAGTAGAAAGGTGAGTGCAGGGACTGTGGAATCCATAACTAAAACAGTGTTGGAGAGGGGTAGGCAGGGAGGGGGAAACAACAATAATTTAAAAAGTCTCTTTGCCTAATGAGTTTATATTTATTTATAATGGAATATCCACATAATTTATTCATTAGACCAGGTAAATTAATGTTACTTTGTAATAAGAAATAGAAAGGTATAATAACTCATTATCCCAGACCACTTTACATTCCTTTTTTAGATTATTTTTCACCAATAAAGTTCATTAGAAATTGGCAGCTGCCTTTTTTTCTTTTCTAATTGAAATATCCATTGGCACTAGGAGAGAGTAAGCTTTATTAGAACTCTTATCCACAGTGTTTCAAAGTACTAGAGCTATAAAGAAAGAACAAAACAACCTACACATCATAGGGCCCTTAATCTGGAAAAGTTTCTGTTCTAATGGGGGCTATGACTTGCTGACAACTATGGCTATGTAAGATCTCACCTGTTTAAATCTGAGGGGTTGCTGAAAGGAAGATGATGGCCAGGAAAGTAGATGGGAGCTCAACTGAATCTTCAAGTAAGGACAGCCTCTTAGTATATCTGTCCAAGTTCTGGAAATGGAGGCAAGACCACCTTGAAAGTTCAAATGCTGCCTTAGATATTTGTCAATTTAGTTAGCCAATCTTTTAGCCTGAGGTTTTTAGTCAGCAAAATTGGGATAAGAGCTGAGAAAACTTAACAATTGTTTTGCAGACCTTAAAAGCACAATAAATGATTCAATAATAATACTTTTATTATTCCTGAGACAACTAATCTGCCAGGTATAATATGTTCACAAGTACAGGGAAAAACAGAAAACAGTTTTAACTCTTGAATATAATTGTCATAATGTTTTATCTCTAAGGATCCTACAAATCTCCCTGTATCCATGAAGGTTCTGTCACCTCTCATTTAAATGTAATATATAATGTGAGAAGTGCAGCTTGAAATTTTTCTGGTCACACTTGCAGCAAAGCATTTTTTTGACTAATGTATTTGCTTATCCTGAGCATTATTAGGTTGGGGAAAAAAAGAAAAGATCTCTCTTCAGTGATTAAATATGGCTTCTTCATTGATTCTTTTGTTGTATAGTTTAGTTTTTCTTTGTAATGCATTTAGGCAAGAAGAGTTTTTTTTTTCTTGCTAAGACATTTATCTGTTTTGTTACTGTTGGAGCAATTTCAGTATAAGGGATATCACATTTAGAAAGATCTAGGTTCAGATCCCACCCAACTCTAGACCTAGGACCCTTGCAAAGTCATGTTTCTTTCCACCTCAATCACCTCTGAAACTTAGGTACTAAATCATGATTGGATTAAGGGAAGGATCCTCATGCCAGAAGTTCGATTTTTAATCTGAGTCATAGTTTGTGTGTGATATTAAGAAAGTCATATTGATGGTGACACATTCTTTGTTTAAGTGTACATAATTTAAATTTCAAAAATTATACCAGATAGAACTTTAATCAGAACAATACTGAAGTATAAAAATGTAAAACCTGAGACAAGCTTGTTTTGCTTAGAATAGTAAGTGTTGATTTTGTAATGAGCCTGACACCCAACATAAAGTTAGTGCTATATATATTTTCATATTATCTTTTAAGAGAGAATGGAGAGGGGGTGCCTAGTTGGTGTAGTGGATAAAGCACTGGCCTTGGAGTCAGGAGTACCTGGGTTCAAATCCGGTCTCAGACGCCTTGGGCAAGCCACTTAACCCCATTGCCTTGCAAAAAAAAAAGAGAGAGAGAATGGAGTCTTTGAGGTCCTTCAGTATATAGCAACAATTGAGTTTTCTGCATAGGCATATTTATAGGTGCCAGTGTACCAGTGGGGACTCAGGACTGTAAGTTTTTTCTGATGAAACACTGGGTTCAAAATCATAGACTTAAAAAAATTAAAAAAGATCTTAGAGATCATCTAGGCCACCCCTTCATTTTACAAATGGAAAGATTGAGCCCCCAGGAAGATTTAATTCAGTTTCCTTTGGTCACAAAGTAAGTTAGTGGTAAAGCTGGGTCAGGAATTAAGGTCTCCTTGATC